>NC_091208.1:22510488-22545488 GCF_040958095.1 Procambarus clarkii | reverse complement strand
AGAAGGTATATTTGGGGTTATGAGGGTATATAGTATTGGTGATTTGACATTCTTGCATAGCTGCTAACACGAATAAACCATTTCGTTTTGGAAATTCCCCCCTTAATTTTATTAGTTTTATTTACTTTCACGCTAAAATAACTTTCTTTCATCCTAAATCTGTAAACAGGTTTCGAAACCCTGTGCTATACTTTCCCTTCATGTGTGAACTTGAAAAATCTCACTTATACCCTTCATCTTTTTTTTTCATATATAAAACTTGCCTTCTGATAAACTAACACACTTTAGGGTAATATGGTTCACACGGATCCTTCTGTTGACACTCCTGCTGGTGTTTATTTTCTGTTCCTTTTGTCCTCTTCAATGCTTTGGTGAAAGTGACCTCACTGTTAATAGTAGACTCAAAGAATAAGAACTGTTGAACTTGCTGATACAAGCAATTTTTCTCTTGTCATATTAGGGACTCTCCTATAACTTGTTCTCCTTCAAAAATAACCTTTGACCTGCAAAAATATGCAGGTCAGCCACTATCTAGCTTTTACTACAGAATTGTACTAGTGAAGAATGTAATTTTAGAAGTGCTCATTTATTTGTACTCCAGGAGGGAAGGAGTGTGACAATACTTAAATATGAAATTTTCAAACTAAAAAGCTAAGCTAGTAAGGCCGTACAGATCAATATGCATATCACACAAAACTAAGATCAGGACTTTGCTATATGTAATTTTCAGGTAACATAAATGCAATATCCATACTTTTTTCTTCATACAGTATTCAGATGGGTAACAATGGTTTTAGTGTAAGGTGATGAACATGTTTTCTAATACATATCACAGCCCAGGTTTTAATGTTTAAGAACTTATAACCGTGTTTGATTTTACAGATTAATACATGTTTACTGCATTGGAGACTTTCTTTACAGGTGTACAATATTTGTACTCTCAGTACTGTAATAAATAATAAGATGATCAACCTTTAGTGCCATCAAGTAATTATCAAAAGAAGGCACCAAGCCATAATGCCAAGTAACTGAACCTCGTGCTTCCTTAAGTGATTCTGCACAAAACCAGCACTTGAATAGTTACTCCATGTCTCTTATACCAAAGGATTTCATTGAGCAGCTTTCATCTTCTCTCAGCAATATGTAAAGCACCATTACTTTACACCTTCTTCAGCAGAAATAAACCAGCTTTTGTGGTGTTACTGCTTTTGAATATAAAGAAAAATGTTTACATCAGTTTTTGTACACAATAGTCAATAGACCAGCTATTTTTCCAGTTGGGTTCCAAATATCTATGCCTAGTCGACTTACCAAGCACTAGGGGTACCACCATTCAGTTAACATATCAGTAACTATAAAATTATGAATTTATATAAACAAATATGATCAAGGCATGCTTTCATTATCAAATGTCACTTTCATCGGCTTGACTGACACTTATCCATGTGATGAAGTTTGTTTTGTCAGGAAGGAGGGTTATATAGTGTATATATATATATACAGTATTCACCAATACCTGATGTTCTATACCAACACATAGTAACAATGCATCAGCAGAATGCTCACAGAATCTTCATACACTATACATAAAGAACTCCATAAGAACATCAGCAAAAATAAATGACAAAATAAAATGTTCACTGCTAATAAATTTCTTCATTAAGTCTGTTCAGCATCACTTCCCATTTTAATGTTAAAATGACATTACTTGGTATATTGCTTTTTTCCTTTCAAATCAAATGTCAGTAACTTGAAATAGTACATATAAATACAGCATTTTCAAAACATAGGTTGTGGATTCCTCAGAAATAATACAACTTTCTTTGTTTTCTGGTTTATTTGGTAAAAGAAGAAAATACCAATTTTTACAATATTTTCATATGTACAGATCTGTCAAAATATCCAAAGGCAACTGTCAAGACAATAAAGAGTGAATTACATCACAAAATTAGTCAAGGGCTCACATTCTACAGATATATAAATACAAGTTCAAAAATATTTCTTACAAATTCCCAGAGTTTAACATTAGGTAGTAAATAAATATGCATACCGTCCATTTATGATGCACAAACTGGTAAGGGGATGAATATTTGGACTGCTCATCACCGGTACACCATAAAATTCCCTTGACGTACTTTGTTGGTAATATATCACCTACCCTAGAAAACTTGAGATTTGAAGAGCACTGAAGTCTTAAAATTAGTTTTGATCCTGGGAACGGAGGGTTGAAAGTAGAGACGACCACTGTAACATAATATGACCTCCCTGCCTCTTTTTCTTTCCTGGATTAATTGAATCAAAAATTGAGGTCACATCTATAACTAGCAAAACAAAATTAATTTCTCACCCACAATAGTCTACCTAACTATTCCTACAAACTGTTGTTCCTTATGTTTCCCACCTGAGAGATGGACATCAACTTGTAACCAAACGTACAAAAGATTGGCAGAATAATCTTTAAGAACAAAGACAAACCAGTGATAGAGCCCACCACAACTAAAAATAAATACTCATCACCACATGAAAATAAGCCATAAGAGAATTGCTTGTAATTAGCAAACTCCAACCTTAAAATCTTAATATCAACAATTAATATCATTATTTGGACTGTACGATGAATAGCATAATTTGTGTACCATGCTGAAAATGACAAAAAAAGGCACAATTTACATTTACGTAACCTTCAAACATAACTAAGAGATTCTTGCATGCACAATTATCACATCAAAACCTCCTATGCAAGACCAACACATTTTGTGACCTAACACCTAATGAGTATTTGACATAATTATGATTCAGTTATAATATCAAACAGTCCAGTGTTCACCATTGTGAAAAAATACAAATTTAAGATTCAAATACAATTCTCAGCTTTGAGACCTGAGCATTTTTTTTGTAATTTCCCCATTCATCAGTGATCTAATTACATACATAATTGCAGCTGCTGGAAATGTGATTAAAAAACAAAAGGTAATAATATTAACAATAATACTAAAGCATCACATTATAATAGAACAAATAATTGGAAATAAGCAATGAAGAGTGGTACAATACAAAGGTGAAGGAGATGCTGTGTTTGGGAAAAAACTTCAATTTAGATTTTACAGATGAATGACAAATAATGAGAGAGAGCTTTTGACTACAAGAACCAACATAAGTGTGAGCAAAGAGCTGTAATAACCCCCACCACACACAAATACTTAAGAAAGATTGGGGCAAGAATAATGCTCAAATGAAGATGTCAGACGACAACAACAATAACAAAAGTAACACTTTTGAAAACAATGAATGTTTCGTTTATTTTTCAATCAACTCAATAATAAACTATTTCAATTTACCAAATTTCTGGCCACAGAGCAATATACAAATAACAAAGAATGCCACACTAAAATACTGCTTGCTATTTTAATAACATAATAAATAAAGTATTTTAAATTATTCCTCCTTTTACACAAGAAGGAATAATCTTAAACACTCAACCAAGATAAAGTACAAAAGAAAGGGCACCCTTTTTGTTACAGTACATTCATCTATTGTATCTTCATTTATATCTATTGTATCTTCATTTATACCAGTCTTGAGATTTCACATCAAAACCTGAAGGGATGAAATTTGTGATTAAATCACGAACGGGATAACTTTGAGAAATAAAGTGAATGACAAGATCCTGTCATGATATACAGGGGCAAGAGTGCCATCAGAGCTCATATCCTACTGAGACAGAACATAGTGTCTGCAGAGTGCCACAAGAGCTCATATACTACCAAGACAGAAGTATGTCTGCAGAGTGCCTTGAGATTCATATACTACTGAGACAGAAGTGTGTCTGCAGAATGCCTCGAGAGTCATATACTACTGAGACAAAAGTGTGTCTGCAGAGTGCCTCGAGTCATATACTGCCGAGACAGTAGTGTGTCTGCAGAGTGCCTCGAGTCATATATTACTGAGATAGAAATGTGCCTGCAGAATGCCTCGAGAGTCATATACTACTGAGACAGAAGTGTGTCTACAGAGTGCCTCGAGTCATATACTACTGAGACAGAAGAGAGTCTGCAGATGCCAATCACACTCAACCCTCCCACCAAGAAACTACCCAATTTAAATATATTAATTGTCTTTATCATTGTTAGCCTATTCACACATTCACAGGGTGAGGAGGCATGTGCCCAGAGAAGATAGAGCAATACAAGACGGGGAAAAGAATGTTCGAGACATACAAAATAAATCGTTAAAATATCCTGAGACACATTATAAATATCTTTTTCTAGGTGAATGTATTGTTTATAAAAGGTAAGGAGAATATTCTGGTGAAAGCATGGATGTTTGGATGATGCATGGAAACAAGAGCCAATTATTTAGTCAATGTAATGCTGACACAGTCTTCTGCAAAAATGAAAATTATAAACTGTGATGTTACATTCCATGAACAAAACACTTATCCAGCAGCTACATCATCTGGAATATATTATTTAAACATTGAAATTTCTTAACAACAAATGTGACAGTGGTAAGTGTCCTTAATGTACGCCCATTATTTCATTACCGTGATGACAGACACATTAGAGGTAGGTTACTATTGAAATGGGCAAGTCCTCAACCCCATATACAAGAAAATATAACCTTGAACACCTGCCGGTTATCTAATTGGCAACTCTCACACCAACAAAGATAAACATGCAAAACATTACATATACAATACACCCACATAACAATAATTAAATTAACTGGAGTATAAATAGGTCCTCAAACTAAAAAAATGCCTAATTTTAAAGTACTCTATTAATATCATCAATTATAAAAAGAAATTCAAAACAGGATACAATACACACAGTGCTGGTAACAACTTGTACCAGACAAAACACAACTCTTACACGTGCCGTTATGTCTCACAAATTCCCGACAGCATTTGTAGTCAGAATTTCTGGCAAAGTCCTTGTCAACTTTATATATCATTCATGGTTCAAATTACACAAGAACTTCCCTAAACCATTAAATCTAATTATTGAACTACACAGTCCCTTTGGCAATAATTTATCCATAAAGACAAAATGTACTGTTAAACAATATCCCCACAAACCAAGAGAACACTATCACAGGTTTATTCATAATTTCTTTGTCATATACTGTGTGCGCTTCTAATATTTAATGATAACTTGCAACTACAAGTCAAAACCCTATGACCTGATCAGTGATGAGTTTGCATCCAAAAATATTATAGTACTGCAGTTATTTGTCTACAATAACCTGAATATTAGCATCTCTAAGGCCTTGAATCAGCTCATTAATGCTTGTGGAGTGTCACAAAACATCCTTTAATATCAAATATTAAAGACGACTTCCGTCATGAACAAAAAATTATAAAAAGAAAGTACAGTACTTCCAATATCAAATATTAACAGCCAGAAATAATTTAAGCTGCAAAAACTGCCTATAAATGTCATTTGTATACATAACATTCTTCAGTAAGCATAAATTTATGTACAAAAACTTACATTCTACAAAAGTATAAAACCATATGGTCTTGATATCTTACATATTACACCAAGGGTTGGGAATCATGCAATGAAAAAATCACGGTTCTCTTCCATGTTTTGATAATGCTCTGACCCACCTTATGCCAGCTGGCCATATAAGTGTAATTTATTTCAGTCCTGAGGTAACTCCATCATTCACTGCTCCACTTGTCCCTTATTTTTTTTTTTTTTTTACATTTCCCAGTACCCCTCACTCGTTATTCATTACATTCCTCCTTCATAACATCAAGCAGAATCTTAAGTGTCTTTTCTTGTATTCCGGTAAACTATCTTCATGACAACTTAAAGCATCATTTCACAACTCGCCTTAATTTTATATTCTAAAATAAAATAAAATCTGAACTACTATATCCAAACCACACATTAGAAAATGAAGAAATGACGGTTTGGTCCATCCTGAACCATTATCAAGTTTCACGACTTGATAATGGTCCATGACGGACCGAAACAACGTCATTTCCTCATTTTCTGATGTATGGTTTGAATATCACATCTTGTCACATTATTGTGACTCATGGTCTGTTGAACTACTGTATATTACAAACGATGGTTTAAATTGTTGCATGAAATAGTTTTACCCAAACAATACAATCACTAAACATATTCTACTACATTTGTCTCCTGGAAAACCCACATAAAATATCTTGTACACTAAAAAGTTTTGTAAGATAGATTATGGCATATGCAAAGCATTGGCCTACTACACTCAGTGTGAAAACAATAACTGAACAAAAAGGGAAAAAACAGTAACCAGTAAATGCACGAGTAAAACATAACAGAAATGGAGCGAATGAAAACATTAAGGGAAAAATAAAAACGTTTGCAACAGTATAATGTATAAAGCTTGTACCAAGTGTTGTCTAGAAAATGTATAAGAATTAATGTGTGCAATATGATATAATGTGCAGATGGAGTCATTTTATGAGGAAATATTGAAGAGTATTTTTACTTAATATCATCTCATAGCTTAACCTTCATTACTGCATGTTCCTTTCATACCAACGGGTTCACCAGCATGTCTAACTTGGTAACAAAACATATACAGAAACATCATTTACATTAATCATTTTAAGGCAATGGAGTGACTTGAACCTGCAGTCTGGTGATTCCCAAACACCTGCCTTAACTGACTCGGCCATGATGGTACAAAAGTCGACCAACCCGAAACTCTACTGACTTCACAGGGAGGTTTTGGAGGCCCCAAACCAGAGCCCAACCAGAGTTTGCAGTTGACCCAACCACACTCTGGCCTACGGTAATGGCGTTCACATACCACAAAAAAATCACAATGGCATGATATATCAATGAAAATCATTTTCACCGATATATCAATGTGATTTTATATAAATGTGATTTCATTGAGATGTGATCTTTCTTTTTCCTCACCACCTTCAACTCTCCAATTACAGGTAATATGAGAATACATTTGCAGTTATTTCATCTAGTTATTGTGTTTGTGTGTGTATTTTTGTGGTCTGAAATGGATTAATTAAATTTACATTATTCCTTAAGGGAAATTTTTTTCAGTACTCAAACAGATTGGTACTCAAACAGCCTTCTGGAACCAATTAAGTTTGAGTACTGAGGTTCCACTGCATATATGTATACATATATATACACAGGCTTCTTGCCCCCCCCCCCCCCAAGAAAATGTATTATAACATAACGTTAACTAAAGGTGGTGAGAGACTTGTGTAAATCATATGAAATTGTGTAGAAGTATTCTTCAGCAAATATTAGAAGATGTGTGGCATTATACGGTTAAATACACGCCAAAATATATACGCCAAAGAACATCAGAAACATCAAAAATGGATAGATTTGTAGAAAAATGCATGTAAGAAACAGTATAGTACTCAGTGTATACAAAAGAATTCACAAAATGTATTAAAACAAAGGAAATATCTAAGAGTCCAAGATTAAGTCTACAAAGTTAAATAGAAAATTAAAACTTTTGTAAAAATAAGAAAAGAGCACAAGGGTGTTGCTAATAATTAACAAAACTTGAAACATACAAGTTGAATGTGAAGATACAGTAAGGCACATGACAAGGTGGTAGGGGAATGGATTAGACCGACTAAGGCTGTGCACTACACTACCGAGTCCATACAGAGGTTATACTGCTAGATCTACAGTATATAAAGTTGTAAAAGTAAGCATATTTTTAAGGCCATAAAAGTGACCTCAATAATAGTAGAAAGGTATATGGTAATTATCATTAAATGGTAATTTAGGAAGTACTACAGTAAAGCAATTTAAATTTTCCACTGAGAATTTGTTGACAAATGATGCATTACAGGTGTGCATGAACTTACTGATCAAGTACAGGATTGTGTTAATAGAGAAGTTGTGTGTACAGTAATTGGGTGAAAATACTCTTTGAAAATACTAGGACTGGTTCCAAACCTGCACACAGAAATAACACCACATGAGATCAGAAAGCATGACAAGAGTGCAAAATAGCCTCACAGAAAAGCAGAAGTGCAATAGGCACACTGAGAAAGAGAACTCGATCAACCTCAAAGACCCAACACATTTTCCCTACACCCATGGGGCATAATTGGCCGACCTTTCTCGATGTTCAAAATAGAAGTCAGCAAGGCCCTTCAAAGGATGCCTGATCAACCAGGCTGTAACTCAAGTCAGGCTGCAAGCAGCCACATCAAACGGCCTTGGTCATCAGAGCCTGGTTCATCAGACCAGCAACCAGAAAGCCTGGTCAAGGCGAAGGCATCCCCGCGACCAGACCACGGGGATGCTGATCTTTGATATCAACAGGTAGTCAATAGGTAGGTAGACAAAGATTGATGTTTTAATTGAATAAAATAATTTGAGTGCTCTGAATGGTAAAGTAGTGGATTTGTAAATTATTACATGTTGAATTATCTAGTTGACAAACTTATAAAATGTAATTTGCACAATTATTACAAAATTATGAAATAAAATAAAATCAAGTGGCTGCATTTACACACATGGAAGGGAAAACCTTGCTGGGTCTTAATAGAGGATAATTGTGAAAGTCATGAGAAATCTAGTTGAAACATGCATTAAGGAGTCTTTTGAGAAGTATAGCATCTGCAGATTCTTGAGAGTAAACAGACTGGAAAATTAGAAGACAGTGTTCAGAATTTATGTAAGATGACCAAAGCATACATCAGAAGATTGAGAAACGACGATGTTTTTGTTTGTCCTGGACCATTATCAAATTATATGATCTTGATAATGGTCCAGGATGGACCGAAACATCATTTCTCTGTCTTCTGACGTAGTTTGGTCATCATCATATCTTCAGCCACATTATTGTGGACTTGTAGTGTGTTACTTATTTAAGAGTTCATCAAGGAAAGGTCGTGCAAACAAAGATGGAGGAAGTCAGACAGATGAATAAAGTTAAAATACAGAGAACCGTTGTTATGTACCATGGAGCGCTTAAGTAATGTTCATTAAAAAATAAAAGGCAAATCAATGAAGAAATTTGAATCTTGCCAAGCCAGAGCTGTGTGATTTAACATTAGCCTCTATGTAGACCAGATCACACACTAGAAGGTGAGGGGACGACGACGTTTTGGTCCGTCCTGGACTATTCTCACAATCGACTTGAGAATGGTCCAGGACGGACCGAAACGTTTGTCATCCTTTCACCTTCTAGTGTGTGATCTGGTCTACATACTTTAGCCATGTTATTGTGATTCATCGCCTGCATTAGCCTCTATGTTGTGAAGTATGACAGATACTCAATGATAAACAGTTTGAATGCCAAATAATAACAATTATACAAAATATTTTTGTCAATGAATATCAGTTCTAAACTAATTAAGCATATAGCAAAAACAATTAAGCTTAAGCATATGTAATATTTATAATATCATATGACAAATCAGAGTCATGAATAATTACACAATGGTTGTTAAGTGGTTACATTTTTAAGATGCATACAAAAACCGTTTGCCAATTTTTAAAATTTTAAGCTACAATAATATATTTGACTTATTTGGCACCAAAAGCATAAAAAAAGTATAAAATAGTAATCCAAATACAGTATAGACATTTCAATATATAATCTGGAAAATCCTTCAGGACAAACATCCATACAAAATTTGTTTGTCATTTCTGGTGGTTCTTTAAGCAGCAAGTTAGTTTCAGTAAAGGTATGACTCAAGAGCAGTATGTAAAGTGCTTGTGATAATAGAAGCCTACTGAAGGTAAACACTTTAGTTACCAATATTGATCTTCTTGGTTCCCTATACAACGAAAACTCTAGTAGGTAGCAGATAAGGTGTTGTTCTTGGCTTGATTCACCCTATTTCTTACATGAAAAGGAGAATAGTGAGAGAACACAGATATCTATGAAAATACACACACACACAAGTAGAACCACCTATTACCACATTCTTCAATAAGCAAGTTTCTTCAGGTACATCAACTTATAAATCTCTGGTATATCATGCCATATTTCCAGCCATTTCATTCACACATCTACATGTATTTCAACCAATCATACAATGTGCATGCACATGCTTTAGTGAGAGATGAAAGAGTAGGCACTGAGAAGTAAACACGGATATTTTCATTTTTGTGTGAAAATGCAGTGGTAAACACCACATTAACCAAACCCAACTCATAATGTAATCCCTTAGTGTTCTAAACTGTCGTACTGCGATGTATAATCCCAGGACTGCTTTCCTTCTAAAAGTGCATTTCTCTAACAAATAATTTACACTTATGACTTGCTTTGTGCATGTAAATTTGCAAGACAAAAAGCTATAAATAAACAAATTATATAAATATATGATCAGACATAACTACCATGATGAGTATTTGTTCCACACCTTGTCCAAGCATTAAACAACACAACAGAACAAAATAAGGTATTCCTTCCAAACAAATCTCTCGCCGAGCCATTTTAGCGAATAAAATTGCGATTCTTTTGGAGACTTTACATATTATTTTTATAATTAAAAATATATGCCTATAAATCGAGAAGTGAAATATAAATTATGCAACTGCATGAAACTTAAACATAGAAGAAATATGATTTTAAAGCATACAATTTAAGTAGATAGAGGATAACATGTTGAGCATTACCCCAGACACAAGCATACTTCTATCACATGGAAACAGAGAGAAGTGCCATAATCCATGCAACATATAAGTTTTTGACTGATATAATGGATGTTCAGACACATTTTGCACCTAGTACTGTATACTGTTATAGTTCAGAACAACACGCTAATGTATAATTAAAGAATATCAAAAACGAATATTTTGATGATAAGCCATTAACAAGATCCCTAAGAACAATGCTTCTGCATATTATATTTGACACAGTCTGTGGACTGACCTCACTCCTTGGTCTTCTGACATCACACAACCGATACATCAATTTACCATAAGTATGTTGACCAGACCACACACTAGAAGGTGAAGGGACGACGACGTTTCGACTTGAGAATTGTCCAGGACGGACTGAAACGTCGTCGTCCCTTCACCTTCTAGTGTGTGGTCTGGTCAACATACTTTAGCCACGTTATTGTGACTCATCACCTGCTTACCACAAGTAATTATTGTTTTGTTTTTGGCAAAGTTAATTGTACTAAAATACTGCACAATACCAGAACTGTTAACACTAAATACAGAGAATTATAAGACAGCAAAATGTGTTTTACACATCAGATCATCTCTGATTACATTCCAAACAAAAAACAATAACAGCTAGGAAACTCATATGAATGGATTAAAGCAACTATGAAAAATCATATAGCAACTATGAAAATCAAAGCAGAATTTCCGTTACCAAATGCTGTTAATGTCCTCCTCACTTGAGCAGACAAAGGTCAGTGTGTTTGTGATGGCAGCATAAGTCAAGATTTCCACACACATAATATACACATACAGTATAGCTAGAGCTAATAATTGATTAAATTCATTATTAAACATGGTACCCCAAATAAATTTGCTTATACCAAGTCTTTCCATCAAAATTAATTTGTAAACAGTACACACACAAAGTATCACATATACAGATTTGGATGAAAATTTTCATAAATAATATGTCTCAGTTATTGTAGCTGACACATTTTTAAAGCATTTCAAATACACCTAATAATGTTTAAATGATGCTTGATTTGTCCATGAGCTTAGATAATACAGATCTTAAAGCAATACCTACTGTGTCTAATCTTAAAAATAATGAGCTGATGTCTGTTCTTCACTTGGGAGAAAGAGACAGCATCCAATAAAATGCTAACATGCAAAATCAGCATATATTAAATAACTTATATTAATTTCTTTATCATTACTCAATGTGAACTTGAGCATTCATCTGTATTAACTGTTTAAACGAGCAGTATATCAAGACTGACTCCCCTGAGTTTGCCTAACACTTTAAAGAGGAATTTCCTCTATTACAGAACCGAGATACATTTTGGTAGCTAAACATTCCTCGCCATCCATTTATTAAAGAAATAAGACCACAATATTAATAATAAAAAAAACATAATGCCTGCTCCACAGAACAGGAAGGATCAGGACCATTTCTCCCTCTCACTTATCAAGAAAGTGAGAAATTAAATTCCTTCCTTCATCGTGGTCTTGAGATAAAGGCGGGGGAGGGGGTGGTGAAGGTGGTGTTGAGAGTGGTAGTGGATGAGGAGAGTGACTGGGAGGAGTTTGGGTTCCTCCTGGGTCTTGAGGGCTGTTCTCCCTCGACAGACCCATAACGGCGGGTTCGGCAATCTTGGATTCCTGATCCCGTATCGTTACTGGTATCTTCAGAAGCGGAGGCGGAGGTGGACGAGATTCAATTCCCTGATCTGAAGAGCTCTGCAGATCGAGTAAAGTCTTACATATAGTTTTATATACAGTACATATATGCAATGTAAAAATATATACTGTAAAATCAAATTGTATAATACATATACAGGTACAGTATATACAGTGTCAACAAAACATCAACAAAATAAAATCAATGCAATAATGGATATAGCTAATGTTTCCAATGATTTAAACATTATACTGACATACCTATTCCTGTGTAAAATTACTTGGTAAATTTTGGGATTGCATGATAATCATATTACTGTATATCAGACCCCACAAAAAGCAGTAAGTTCTTGCCCGCTGAGATAACTTAAATTTTTTCTTAATAAAAATAAATGTCAAATGTACCTGAGTAAACATGCATGTTTGCACAGGTAAAACATGCCCACACATTGTGGGCTCTGTTTAACTAACCTGTCCTCTTAAAAATAATGTCGCTTTTGGCAGTTTACCAGTATGGCCAAAAGTGGACGTAATTTGAAAATGAAAAAAAAATGAAAATAAATTTGGGATTTTTTTTCAACAACAGTAAGTTAAGGGTCCTCTGGTAGGTTAGGTGGGCAGGAAATTCTCATAAAGTTTCAAAACGTTATGAAAAACGTTAATTGAAAGTTTCCGCTCCCAACCTTACCGAGTAAGCCGGACGACTCAACAGAAAACGGGACAGTACACCACTTTCGTGAGTCAATTTCATTTCAAATTACGTCCAAATTTGGCCATAGCGCGCATACGAGCAAAAAGCGACATTTTTAAGAGGACGGGTTGGTTTAACAGCCTTTACAAGTTATAATTTCTGAGGCGAGACCAAAGAGCCAGAGCTCAACCCCCCGCAAGTACAACTAGGTGAGGACACACACACACTTTGATTCCCTGCCCCCCACTGTCTCTGCTGACCTTATTTGTAATGGGAGGCGTTGCTCTCTGGGCTGCTAGAGCTTCAGACTGTTGTGCCTTGGCCTTAGCCAAAAGTGAGTTAAGTGTTAGTGCTGCATTCAGAACAGCTAAGCCATCTTGTGGGTCTGTCTCTGGTACATGTTCTTTGTCTTGAGATGAATCTGAAACAAACAAATTTGGATTATATAGTTCAGTTTATAATATCCAAAGTCACTATTCAATAAAAATAAAACTGTCCCTCTGTATTTTGCTTATTATTATGAGCCTCCTTAAAGCTGGTATATGTACAGTATACTGTATCTTTCACCAATATACTGCTCCTTCCTTTCTCCCTAACACGCGATAATGGTCCAAGATGGATACGAAACGTCACGGTTTCTTCATCTTCTGAGGCGTGGTTCGGTCATCACAGTATACTGTACTTATTGCATAAGATTATATTGCAACTTTTTCATCCATAAACAGTGACTACTAAATATTAAGTTCTTTCATCAATAACTATGGTGAGCTTTTTGGAACGCAGAAAGCTCACCATTTGTGCCGGTGTCAACACTCGTGAAATACTCTTAGAAATATAATTCACTGTTGTACTTCCTATATAATGTGAAAACTGACTTTGTCCAGTGTGATCCATTAAAGAGAAACAGCCAACAAATATTCAATGTTTATATGTTCAATACTCTGAGCTGTCCATTTTATTTTAAAGCTCTTTAACAAGTATATTATAACCTATCCCTCCCTACATGAGTTCATATCACTTGAATACTATCAATAAGTCAGTCATGACTTGGATTTCATAAATTATAAATAACATTTGTATCTTAGAAAGGTTTTTTTGTTGGTGTGAAAAATAATATGTAGAGTACCACTGAGGAAAGCATCTGGATTAATGTAGAGGAGCTTGAATAATCTGCGCTAATCTTTGGATAAATTGTATTTGCAGAAGATGATTAAGCCCCCCCCCCTCACCCCCTGCATCCAACACTGTGCTTTACAAACTTTTTAAAGATAAATTTGTGTATGATTGCATCTCCCAAGCATTTTGGACTTCATTATGTGATAAATTTGTGAATGGAAATGGGAGAAGTATTAAATAGTAATAATTAGATGTAAGTTTTGCTGAGTAAATGTTGAATGTAATGAAATACCACTTTCTGGTAGAGCCCTGGTGGCTCCGGTGTAGCTATCTCACTGAGATTACTCCAGTGCAGTTGCAAGAGTTCATTTGGCCCATTAAGGACCAAAGCCAAAACCTGCCCCCCCCCCCTTCCTCACATAAGGAAATGACATTCCACCATTTCACTGGGAAATCCGGAAAGTCAGCGAAGCTTCACAGATAACTACTGGGTGCACAAGCCTCACAACCATTAAAATGACAAAATAATTCCCAAACAAAACAAAATAAGCAAAAGAAAACCACACACAACTATCTAGAACCCAAAAGTACCAAATACTGCCTGGAGCTCAGTCCAGTGGCAGATATCAGTTCAGGAGCAGATAAAGACCGTCACAAACTGACAAACACAGAAGAAAGGGAGGGAGACAGGCGGCCACCAGGCTGCTACCAGAAAGAGGCATTTCATTACATTCAATACTGGGTATCCGGGGAAGCCCTGTAGCCTAATGACCACAGAAAATTCAGAAGAACTCATCAGAGTGGAGGAGAGGCAGCAGGCACAAAGTCAAAGTAGAGACCAATGCCGGGAAACACGGCCCAGGACAACACACGACTGAAGAGGACCAGGGATTAATTGTTGATTGTTCCCGCCAGAGGTGGCTAGTTTATTGTGCACCCCATATTCATCCTGTGAGTGGTAGCACAAAAAGGATTACAGGACTAGGGGTCATTGATTAAATACCTGGCTGCCATGACCCCTGTTAGTCCGCCAAAACCTCTGAGCCTGAATATCTGGCCAAAAATATCAGAGAAGACCATTGTGAGTGAAGCATATTTGCGAACATCATGGGCCCCAGGGATTGACCACAGGTTGGCTAGCCTTTATGAAACTGCAGACAAGATGAGAAATAAGAGTCTTAGAACAGGGGGACCAATGAATCTGAATCAACCCAAAAAGTGTCCACTGAAGGCAGCTGAAGCAGTGTCATGCAGGTAGCAATGAATTGCCGCCACTGGACACCACAAATGATGCACCCCTGACTGAATCAACCAAGCATCAATAACCAAAGGACCTTCCAGAAGCCCACCAACTCGTTTTTCACCATAAAAGGAGGAAACAGTTACAAAGAAAAGGGGCACCAGGGCCAAAAAAGTCCAGAGCCCCCGCCTCTGGAGAACAGCATGCTCACCAACCCGATAATTGGAGACAAAAGCCACCAAAAAACAGCTCCACATCCTCATGGAGTTGATCAGATCAACCCTGGTCAACCCATAGCAAAGGTAATGAACAGCCTTCACACTTGCAATTGGCGAGAGCTGGCACTGGGTTGCTCGCTAAAGAAAATGGTAACCACCAGCAGCCTTCTCCCTGTGTTGCAAAATAGCACCCACAGCATGCTGTATAAACAAGGCTTGAGAGTCCCTAGTGATCCCACACAATATATATATTGTGTGGGATTGTCTATACACACATTGTATATACATACATTGTCTAGATATTGTGTTGGGACACTATACACACACAAAATATGAAATGGAGAATTCTGAGAACAAAAATTACAAATACACCTTCAATTACTGTATATGATGGAAATCTATGGAGAAATGCATATCTATAGCTATACTAATGTACATAAAATATTTAGATATATGACAGACTAGTGAAATAGATATAAAATACATCATTAAGTAAGGATTATCTGCAATGTATAAACTGCCTATGAGACATGTACAATACCTCCCAAACATATTTCCAATTATAATACAATAGACACCAGTTAATTCAATGTATCCACAGTTTACGAACCTCCTTATACCTGATCAGCGAATTTATATCTATATAATGTATTTGTTATTTATTACTTACCTACAAAAACAAAATTGTTTATCAGTACAACATAATGAATGTACACAACTGGAGTGGCAAATGCTCAGGGCTTCAGGTGAGAACGTATCTGACAAGTCAATCCTTTATTTTATAAATTCACACACAGTATTGTTTTAATTATTAGTGCTTGTGTATCCCTGCAAGGTGGTCGACAATCCACATCTTTGTAAATACTAGTACTGCTCAAGATATGTTATAAAACCTTGCAAGAGCATACAAAAATAAAGCCAAGCTAAGAATGTGTTAATAAAGGTGTCATCCATTTAAACTATAGCTGGGATGTGGTCACGATAAGGATTTGGGATGGGACCGGGGGGGTGGAAAGGAATGGTGGCCAACCACTTGGACGGTTGGGATTGAACGATAACCTGCATGAAGCGAGACCGTCGCTCTACCGTCCAGCCCAAGTGGTTGGGCGAGAGGACAGTGAGGAAGCACTAGTATTAGGAGATGGACTCAACCCAGGTAATTTGTAATGAAGACCAATGAAAATACAAAGGATCAATACAGAATAATAAATAAATTCCCTGATTACCCCCAGGTACCTATCTTGAGGTTATCTTGAGATGATTTTGGGGCTTTAGTGTCCCCGAGGCCCGGTGCTCGACCAGGCCTCCACCCCCAGGAAACAGCCCGTGACAGCTGACTAACACCCAAGTACCTATTTTACTGCTAGGTAACAGGGGCATAGAGTGAAAGAAACTCTGCCCATTGTTTCTTGCCGGCACCCGAAATCGAACCTGGGACCACAGGATCACAAGTCCAGCGTGCTGTCCACTCAGCCGACCGGCTCCCTTACCTACACCACAGGTATTTTAAATAACACTAGATCTTGAATGATGAGAGTTAGTTGCAGCAAGTTTTGAAACCAATGCTTATTGCAACATATATCATTTGGCGAGAATGAGAATTATATTTGACGTCTCTTTTCTGCAGATGGGAACAGGGCAGGAGATCCAAGGCACATTTCTGTTTTGTCCTCTTAAGTTCTTAACAAATGTACTCCACAGTCGGTTAATTCACGGTAGGTGCAAGACCTATCACTGTGAATTAAAAGGTGTCTACTGTACTTACCACTAACACACTGCTCTTGCTGTTCAAACGTACCACTCTCTGCTTCCTTTTTCTTTTTGGGTTTAGGATGCCTTCTGCGTGTCATGGGTGCTGTTCGGAAAAGGTGGCTGGGTCGGTTGATGCCATGCAGTTTGAAGTAGAGACCGCAGGCATTGCAAACAATTTCGCCTGTCAGAAGACAAACATCTCTGGTAGTCAATAGGTCCCCAATGTTGTTATTTCATATTCCACAAGCATTATGAATGCCTTACCTTATTCCCCCTTCCATCCATTTTCTTCATTATTTTAAAAGTAAAATTTGTATTTGCATCACACTACAGTAAAAAAAAATAAGTATTTCAATACACTCATTACATTTCCCCCACTTTACTGCATCATGACAATCTGCCTAATGATTACTACCTTTCCAAGTGCTGTAGTTTAGATTACCCAAACCCACTTTAGCCATCACATTCAGTTACTTCCATAGGCAAGTATATGTTGTCATTAGATCAGATTCATACGTAGTAAGTAAGAAGACATTTTGGCACCGGCACCACAGGAATCTCTTCATGCAATCCTGCAGAATTGCATGAAGAGAAACAATTGGCACACTAACTGTTTATTTGCTTGCCTGGCCATGCCATCAAATTACTACTAGATGGCAGCAGCATGCATCAATTACCACATTATATAATTGAATCTTAGGGAAAAATAAGTTTCAATTTACACAGTATAATTAAAATCCCGATTTGTAGGTTTTTATTCCGAGACATTAAAAAGGGATTACAGTATACGTGCACAAAGTGTGCATTGTTGAGTCTGTCTCTCCAAGCCATCTCTCTCAGTTTATTCCAAAAGGTGCACAGCAGTGGGTTCACTCTTAATTCAAGAGTTTATATCACTTCATTTACAGACTTTCAAGAGCACTATGTAGGAACATAGGTGATTATTGCTGTGCCAAAAGCATTTTTGGCAATTTTCTCACCCTGTGTGTGTTGGTGGTTCCTTCTGTGTATTACCCACAAGCACTGTGAAGTTAGTGCATCAACAACATAGCAAATACTTAACACAGGAAGTAACCAAAAGTGATAGTTAAGGAAGGTGCTTTTCATACTGAATCAAATGTTGTATTTCTTTTCAGGTTCTTAATCCACAATTCTGCCCCCTTCATTAAACTACTTTCCTGCTGCAATAGCATACTAAATATACCTAGATTTTTTTTAATAAACAATAGAGTAACCTGTAATTTTTCTGGTCTTATAATATTCTTACCCTTATCATTACGTCGCCAAAGTTTGGTGTTGTTGGTGCCACAATTTGCGCACATGGCATACGGCATCAGCTTTGGAGACATTGTTGCCTGGTTCTGCAATAATAATAACAAAAATTATTTAAAATCTTATATTTCTAACAATTAAGAATTGTCTATCAGAATTTCTAGTGTGATATTAGTACTATTAATCAATAATTTTTTGCCTCTGCCTTATTCCCCTCCTTTATGGAGTGATGTTATATCGGATGTTTTTAGTATATCAGGGATAATGCCAGTATCTAGACTTGGTCTTTAAAGAATGATAAGGGCTTGCAATTGTGACCTTTTACAATTCTTGATGAACATGGAGTTCCAAGAATCAGGGCCTGGTGTAGCCATAGGCATACTGTCTATGGCTACTTCAAAATCAGGAGGGGGTTAGGGTGACATCTAAATTACGATTTGATGTTGGTATTACATTCATGAAGAATTTGTTTGGGTTATCAATCTTCAGCATGTTTAGGGGCTCATTGAAAATGGGAAAATACTGTTGCCTCAGTATTTTACTCATTTCTTTGTCGTCATCTGTTAAAGTTCCAACCCCCCCTTCCCCTTGCACAAGGACCCAATGCTGGATGTAATTTTTGTTCTAGATTTTACAAAGGAGAAAAAGTATTTTGGATTCCTCTTTATTTCACTTATGGCCTATTACTCTCTTTGCCTCTCCTTGATAATTTATATCTTAACCCACAAGAGTTATTGCTATCCCAATCCACAGGAATTATTGCTATCCCAATCCACAAGAATTATTGCTATCCCAATCCACAGGAATTATTGCTATCCGAACTACGTATCATTCATCTTTATGTCCTGCTGCTTAGTGCTACATATGGATAGCAAATTGTCAAAAATTACAAGTATTGAAATATACACAGTACTGTAAACTTAATACTAAACCTTACCGGAGATAATCCTTTTTTGTTCAGTCCAACGAGATGATTTAGGCCCAAATCCTGAAATTTTTAAAAATTTTATAAAAACCACAGACAAAAAGGAAGCATATTCTAATTATCATACAGGATTAAAAATTATTATGTAAACATGCCTCTTACCTTTATCAAAATAAACAAACTTTGCAACTTAAAAAATATTGACTGTTTCCATACTCATTAAAAACTTGTAATAAATTTGAAATTTAAAATACTGTGCAGTACTTAACACTTATATGGTTTTTAAAGTAATTATCAAAAGAAGATATCAAGCCAAAGGAGACAGTTTTCTGTAAATTTGAGAGGTTTTCTTATTTAATAAATAGTTTGTACACGTTTATATTCAAAACAGTATTAACTAGGAATGGTTCCAATGTAAAAATATACCAAATAATAACAATTTAATTTTGTACTTGCCCTTTGATGATCAGATTAATCCTGGTAAACTACCCGTTCCAACTCATTGAAATATAACTCATTGACTATTTTGTCTCAGATTTTTGGTCAAAGTTCTCTCCTTGCAAAGGAATTCTAAAATAAATAATTTGCTTTAAAAACTACAGTGCCAGTGATGACATCGCTCAGAAAACCCAGTATTAATAACTTTACTACATCAATTAGCCTCTTGTCTATGTTGTATCGACTCCTCTTTCCCCTATCTTGTCTAGTTAAACTACTCTTACTGGTAAACATCTTGTTATATTAACATGCAGATGCAAAGTGGACCTGTGAATGTGTGTGTACATGTACACTCACACATGCACGAGTGCTTACCCAACAATGACTACTAATTATGGAGTCTAACGCCATATAAGCTGCCTACTAACCTTTTTGTACTCTATATATACCTATTAACTCCCCTGATGTTTGAGTTATAAATTTTATCTCGAGATGATTTCGGGGCTTTAGTGTCCCCGTGGCCCGGTCCTCGACCAGGCCTCCACACCCAGGAAGTTGCCCGTGACAGCTGACTAATACCCAGGTACCTATTTTACTGCTAGGTAACAGGGGCATAGGGTGAAAGAAACTCTGCCCCTTGTTTCTCGCCGGTGCCCGGGATTGAACCCGGGACCACAGGATCACAAGTCCAGTGTGCTGTCAAACTGTATTTGAACTTGAAAGTTGTGACTGGAGGACGGTTCCACAACATCCATTTTTAGCGCATTCTAAATATTGGGAAGGTTCGAGCCTATCCTTAATGTCTCTTATTGCATCTGGCCTTTGGTAGTGTCATATCCTAATATTAGGAATAATTACAGAGGATACAGGATCATCATAAAAACACTTCAGGTGATGAAACAATGTACTCTTGCAAATTTATTAGTTTACATTTCATATCTACAGACCTCTCAGAAAATATATATGTCTTTAATTCATGATGACATTACCACCAAGAACTGCTAAGACTCTTCTCCATTCATCTACAATATAAACAAAAACTTAAAACAAATATTCAGGAAAATGCAAAGCTTAAATACTGTACTGTGTCCATGTAGCATGTGATCGTAAAAATACTGAAGCACATCACTCCAGTTTATGGCGGCAGTGCTCTGATATACCACACATGATTACATTTTGTAATGAAGAGTTAAATAGCAGCATTTAAAATTAGCAGTACCAAGCAGTAAATATGTATCTAAGCATTTACCATTTGCTTCCTGCGATAAGAGTTGGTAGGAAAATGTTACGATGAAACTGTTTTTGTCAACAAACACATTTTGTCGTGTCATTAAACTGCAGTTTGAAGACAAACATTAATTACCTAGTTTTACATCATATAGGTTGTCGAGTAATTATTGATCAACTAGGTTCTGGGACCATACATACATTTACATAGTTACAATATGGGGAGTGATTTTGCTACAGAGTTTTAATCTGAATAATCAGTTAATGTTGACCAGACCACACACTAGAAAGTGAAGGAACGACGACGTTTCAGTCTGTCTTGGACCAATCAGTTAATATTTAGTACCAAAATGACATTTTCATCATGCCAAGTGCCCCATATACCAAATATAAGGTTTACAGTCATGCTAACTGTGCTGTATGATCTACTTTAGACAATTAAGGGAAGCATGCTCCTAGTGTATAAGTTGTGTGTGTGTGTGTGTAGATATATGCATATGCATGCTTAAATCTAATGTCAAACAGTAGAAAATTATCCATCGTAACTGGTTAGAGCACAAATACAGTACAGCGAAATATTAGCAATCTTCCCTCCCAAGTCTTCCGATGATCAGTGTGTTCTTTTCTCAAGACACTCGAGTGAAAGGTCTATAAGAAGAGAAGTGAGTGTTCAGATGCCATGAAAACAAAATTTTCTCTTTGCATTTCATACAAGGAGAAAATAGCCCAGATAGAGAGTTTTTATACCTGGACAATACAAACCCTAGCCCAGGACGTGTGCTGCACATCTGTACCGCACACAAAATGAATATTTTACCAAAGATATTTTTTACATAAATAACATGGAGACACTTACAACACCTGAGATTAATGCAGAATTAAAAATTACATTTTATAAGGCAAGACAGGCTAATATTCCATTGAAGAATGGAATGCCTCCTGCCCTGTCGAGCTAGAGGGATAGATACGAGAAGGATAAAGAATAAAAAGATTAAAGTACATATACAGTACAGAAAAGATGGGATAGGAAGATAATGACAAAGAAACATCTACAGAACTGGGGAATAGGTTTTGAGTTTTTAATGTTACCTCCATGCAAACTTTACTAAATGGCCAAGTAAAGAAGAGCCAGGTATTTCTACTTCTGCTCCTTATCACTGTTAAAAAATTAAACTTTCAATGCATATTTACATTTGGTATTGAAACAAAAACCTTTGAAACCATTACATCATGCTATAATTAACAACAATCACAAGTACTGTACATTTCATGCATAATGCTTCAAGAAATAAACCCAGTATATATGTAATCAAGTATATATGTAATTAAATGTAATATATGTAATCTGTACATGTAATCAAATTATAATTTTACAGTTAATATTTCATGTGTTTTTGTTTTGCAAGTTAAATTAATTTTTCTTTAAAAATAAAAGCAGCATTTATTGTATTATATTATAAAAAAGTAACATTGATACTATGCACTGTATAACAATTTATATGAATTACATTAAATGCTGCTATAAATTGTACAGTTAAACACACACACATGCAAGTACAGATCAGCAAGTGTGAACGGACGTTAATGAGCAAGTCAACTTGCAAATAATCAGAAACACAAAACTTTCTGCTAGTAGGTCTTACATGAAATTCAATCTATTATAGCCATGGAATCATGCAGAATAATCACCAGACAAATCATTTAATAATCATGCAAGGTCAAGCCTACAATTTGTTTAGGCCTACCATAGCTTGCTGGCTGGCACTAGGCAATGCTTCGTGGTTCCCTGGCTCCGGGGACTGTCTCAGCTGACCGGTGTTCTCCCATGCTTGACCACCACTCTGCTGAAAGTCAATAACAGTATATTTACAACCAAGAATAAACTGTCATCCACTGAACAAATCCACAAGCGCCGTGATGAACCTACGTCCGAAAGGATCCCAGACGTAGGTTCAAACCCTCATCGCGGTCCTTGTGGATTTGTTCATTTGATGTATCATGCTATTGTGATTTCTGTGTGTAAACTATCGTCTACTCTACATGATAGCAATCAATTTGCAACTCAAAAATAAACAGTAGAATTACTTTGTTTCTCATTGTCACGAGGTGAGGATGCATCAACATTGAGGTAAACACTACATTACTGTTGGAGCAGCCCGTCCTCCTAACAGAACGTCGCATTTTGACTCGTACTTTACCCAAGGCCAAAAATCGTTGTACAAGAAAATGATAGTGGCTCGCAAAATTGCCATTCTGTTCCCTTTTCTGTTTTGGGTCCTCTAGTAGGCTAGCAGAGAGAACTTTAGTACGACATCTTGAGGTTATCTTGAGATGATTTCAGGGCTTTAGTGTCCCTTTTAGTGTGCTAAAAATCATAGCCGTTTGGAAAAATTACATTACCATTTTCTATTCATGGGTCCTTGGTTAGGTTCGGGCCATTTAATACATCAGTTTAGTGACATAAATGCTCAAGAGTACGGGCCAGAGAAACTAGCCTTGGTGAAATTCACTTACCACAGAGAATGACCCCACACGAAACAGTCCGAGCGGTAGGACGGGTGTTGTGTGAGTAAGCCCACTACTCGATACAACTGGGTTCAGCCCTGGAGGTGGCGGGTAAAATGACGATATTCTTCTATACATGAGCCGATTTTCTGACTCGTGATCTGGGTCTGGATCCTCCCAACTGTTTTCTTCGTCTGCTATTGGATCATCAGGTCCTAAGTGTACTGGTAACAGCTCCTCTTTCACCTCTTCTTTTATTTCCGTCTGAAAGTAAATAAGAGAGCTTGAGATTGTTTAAGCTTCATCTACAGCGATGGCTATACGATAATCAAATGACAGTTTATTTCTGGGAACACAAAGTCCTAACTTTATCGTGTGGGTCAACATTTCCTCATGCATTATTTGCTGTTTGGGTTAGTTTAGTTAGTTTAACTCTAAGGAGTTACTGTAAATAGAAAACAATCATGTTATTAAAAATGATATTTAATCACAAATGCTTATGATATACCTGAAGAAACTGGCTTGGGTGATTTTCCAAGGTTGAAGATTTTGGTGAAGATTTAACTTTCTTGGAGTGAGATTGGGATTGATGGGACTGTTGCTGGTTGAGATGGGAACCTTCTGAAGGTGTTTGTGATGTTGTTGTTCCCTGACGCATGGATGACACAATCTGCAGCCAACCTGATTTTTGGTTGGCCTTATCTATATCTGTTACAGGGACAGTTACCTTTACAGGAGAAGTCAAGGGAAGTGATTGACTTGTTGCTGTAGAAGTGTGAAGAAGAGACTGAGTATGTGGAGTAGAACTGACAGGAACAGAGATGGTGGGAGCTGTAGATGTCTGAACGCTGGTCAAATTGGAAGCCTCGTTTGAAGAGTGCCATGATGATAATACCGGCTGTCCTGAGGGATGTGTAAGTTTCTTTTTTCTCTTCTTTTTAGGTGGTGGGCTTTCAGGAGATGAATGATGGTCCAGACTGAGATTTGTGTCTGAAACCAAACATCGAATAAACTTGTACAGTAGTTCAAAACTCTGTACATATAGTAAGGACTAACACTAAACTCGTACATGTTTATATATTAAGTGTGCGTGCAGTATATACTATTTCAAGCTTGCATTATTCTAATCGTAAACTTTTCAATTGTTCCTCCTTGAAATTTTGTTTAGTTGCTTACATAATTTATTTTGCTTATCTAAATTTTTTGTTGAAGTATGAGTATTGTACTAATATTTTTATAGTACACAGAATCAATTAAACATGATCTATTTTCACTTCAACTTTCTGATCTGGAACACCATTGAGGTTGACATTAAATAAAAATATAAGACCAGAGGTTGAGATGTTTAGTGACAATCTCCGAATCTATTATTAGTTATAGGGAACAGGTATAAAAATGTCTTCTGAATTAACCAGAGCACAATTTGTGCATTAACCACTGGCAAATGCTATGTATCCTAGAGACTTTTTAGTATAACACTCCAGTTCTTAAAGAAGTCATCTCATATAGGAAATTCCTCCATCATTGTTAAAAGCATTTAAAATACTGCATAGTACTTGAAACAATTGTAAAAGTATGTGCCACATGTTGTCACTTAAGCATCTACACATGGGAGGCAACAATGAAAAATTTGAAACAAGATACAAGAACAATATTAAGACCAAAAATATCAAAATATGCGAAGGAGGGTTAAGGCCCCAGACCCCGCAAGGATGAAAGTGCAAAACAATTTTTAGAATACACCCTGGACACAAATGTTAGTTGTAGCTAAAATGAAAAAACTTACTAGACAAGCTATCAGTAGGTTCAGGGACTGCCAACCCCTTTATCTTAAGACATTCAGCAGTCTTCAGCAGTGTTGCAAGGTTGGCCTGGCGCACATTAACCTGTTTAGGAAATAGAAGATAAATTTTTTAAACTAGAAATCTGACTTCGTTTTTTATAATCTACCAATAATTATAATCACTGAGTATAATTATATAAGTATAATAATTATAATCAATTGCTACTCTAACCAGTAGCAATTTAGTCGATAAAATCATCTAATGTAACCAATGAGCTATTTCTACCCATTACCAAGATAGTTAATGTAGTCTAAGTGTGTAACCGTTAAATTCTCTCTCACTCTTAGGAACATAGCCAATGCTACCTTTCTATGTAACCATTAGTGAAAGGTTACCGGATCTTGGCCACACGCTGTAAAAACCCAATACAGTATGTACCAGCTACAGCGCTGGATAAAACAAAATTACAAAAATTACAGCAAGTATATACTACAATAACATGTTAAAATATGAAAGGTACTTAAATCTAAAGAGCAAGAATAAAAATGTAAAATTTTAGCTTTTCCACAAGTATGTGTACTAAAGAATATAAGAAAAGTGTTTTCCAATCATAGAATATAAAGTATTATAATTGATTTATTTTGCATTTTCATTTAGTTTTAAAGCAGACATGCCACCTGAGAGGCCACTGTTCAATAACAAGGCTTGACGCAACCCAAACCAGAGCACACTTTACTAAAGCTTCTCTATTAGGCTCCAACAGCCGAGAAAGATGGTTAAGAAGTCATGTTTCTTAGTGCAAATGCTTCCTCCACTCCGTAAAAAAATTTTCTGTGTTTTACATTGCCCTACAGCTTATAAATATTTGTGCATTGTTCAGCACATAAATACTTTTACTCTCCCATGAAAATTTTGCCCTTATGAATACCACTGCCTTTTTTTAATTTGTCTACCATCTATCTGCTCACCTTAAATGCTTTCATATATCTGCATCACTCATCCCAGGGTTTTTTTTTTATAAGATCCTCATCCAAAAGCCTAGCTTTTTCACAATTGATGACCTCTGAAACACCATCACCCGCTAACTGTTTGCCATTTATCCACATTAACAATAATTTTTCAAAATCCTCAAGTGTTTGTGTTTTCTTTTGCTTCATTAGCACTTTTACACCTTTTACCACATTAGGCTCATAATGTTTTCTTAGCAATTAAGGTGCTTATCGTCAACATAGATTTGTTGTATAGCCTAGCCAAATCAATTACGCTCACCGTCTTCATGTTTATGAAGGATCTCATTTTTTTTTCTTCAATCATCATCCTCACAACTATTTTCTTAGGTTTAACTTTATTACAAACTTTCTTGGGACCCACGGAGTGATATATATACAGTAATAAGAACTTTTATGTTAAGCAACAAAAAAAGCACAAAAACTATGAAATTGTTCGCAGAGAATTCAAGTGCGGTTATCATTAGGCAGGATACAAGTGTAAACTGATCTTACCGACTTGGACAATTATGAATGAGTGGTTTGTTTGTACTCTGAAGTTAACGTCGTACATCACGAGGGCATATTTTCCGACAAAATGTTTGTCATACACTGGAAAATTTGTATTCAGGTGCAATCATACACAGAGGTTCCACTGCACCGTAATTAGAAAAGAGAACACGGAAGAGAAAATTTGTGCACTAACCTGCCCACAGTACATGTAGTCAAGTAAACACTCCACATCCTGAGCCCGTGCCTCGTTGAGCACTATTACTGCCCTCGAAGTGTCACTTGGTGTCTGCTGGAATATTTCATCAAAGAAATCACTGCAAGTGGCAAGAACAAGTCTGTGCACCATGAAGAGACGTCCTTCACATGCAAGCGTCGCATCAGCATATCGTGGCTGCAAGGAGAAAGCATTCTTATAGCCACCTTATTATCAAATATATATATCTATGGAGATGTATAGAATATATTCTTCAATACTACTATACATGGCAATTATATTTAAAAAATTAAACATTGAATGTAAAGCAAACCCTTTTCTGGTGGGTGCCCAATAGCTCCCCAGCTCAGCTTTGGTACCACCAACCCCTATCCCAACACACTAGTCCTCTAAAATCCATACATTGCCTACTGCAAGCCACAACCAGAATTTGGCTTCCTCTATGAGGCAAGTGGGAGAAAGTGGATCAGAAATCAGCCACAGAATTAGGAAAACCAACCAAAAAAAACATAGGCACAACACATCAGTCTGGTCCTGGCTTCCAGTAGGAGACAGATGGGTCTGAGGCCTCATGTGTTGGATAAGGTACAGAGGTTCCTGAGCTACCAAGGGGTTCCTCACGGAAAAATACATAAATCATTAAACACGTCAATATACTATAGAGAACTGAGCATTTTCCATGCTAAACAATGCAACAAATATTTGTTTAAAAATTACTAGTTGGCATAGAGATAATACTTAAAAGTTTTTAAAACAATTCTGTAAGTAAAGCAGAACATGAAACTGGAAATAGCAGTTTATTACTACAGCTAAATCACTCAAAATTGATAAAAGTAACCCCAGAACGTGTTTAAAAACAATAATATACCTTAGAGCGAAGTCTGTGTAAGATGTGGCAGAACGTTGCTTCATGGTTGTTCCACCTCAGCTTCAACAAACCTTCTGCCAAAGCCATTATAGAGCTGCACACCTGAAGAAAAGACATTGTACTGCATAAGAACATGTAACAAGTGAACCTCTAAAGACTAAGAGGCAATGAGAATAAACACAATTCCATTTTCTCCTGAAACTGGCAAGTTATTCAAATCCAGTCAATACTGAATTTATTACTTAGCTCTGGAATGATTATTATTATATCAACCCCTGTCCATTCCTCTGAGAATTTTGTAGGTGGTGATCATGTCTCCCCTAATTCTTCTGTCTTCCAGGGATGTGAAGTTTAATTTCCCTAGCCTTTCCTCGTAACTCATACCTCTCAGTTCTGGGACTAATCTGGTGGCATACCTCTGAATCTTCTGTAGCCTTGTCTTGTATGCCATTTGTAGAAGTTGCGTGTATATTCCCTCCGTATTGCTTTATTGGTATTGAGGTACAGTACAGCACTTCAGAATGTTTGTCAGAGATCTGGGTATAGGTCGTGGAACAGTGGAACCACTTACTCGTGTTTACTTGGCGAGTTTTGTCATCCGATTGAAGGGTTGCACCCATATTTAGACTGGAATGAAGCCTAAGGTAATGTTAATGCCTGTTTACTGGAGCCAGTGGTGCGTGAGGTAGTGTTTCGCTACATGCATGAATCGTTGAATACTATAATGACTGGTTTATAAAGTCTAGCTTTTGTTATTATTAATATAAATGTTTTCTTTTAGTTTGTTTTATTTTTGTTAATTTTTATATTTCATTTGTATGAAATATATAGTTGTAGTTGGTATTGTATTAGAGGATTTGTAATATAGGCTACTGTATGAACTTGAAAATTAATACTGTATAGGCTACTGTATGATTGAAAATAAATTTATCCCAAACCATTTTCATTATAGTACAGTAGAACCTCGGTTGACGACTGCCCTAGAATACGAAATTTTTATTTGACGAAGTCAAATTCGTCGTAAAATTTGAATTGGTGTACGACGATTTACTTGGAAGACGACGTCTGTTCATACATGTATGGGTTGAACGAGTGCGTGGTGCTGGGGGCATTGGGTGAGGCATCTCAGTTTGTTTACAAGTCTATCCCATGTAGTGACGACCGCAGCCGCGCTTGGAATTCTTTGTGAAGAATTTCATTGTTTGCCTGCTTTTTTGCTATTTTAACATAAAAGTTCTTATTACATAACACGTCATGGGTCCATTACACCTGGCACGGCACACCTCCAACTATAACTGCTCGTCTGCCTTCATTTCCCAACCAGCAATCATAATCTTCAAGTGTCCAGTAATCTGTTTCACTTAAGCCATACTTTTCTGGCTATGGTTTTGTAGAGATTTTAATATCCATGGAAGGAATTGTGCCCAACCACTTGGATGGCCGGGGATTGAATACCGATCTGCATGAAGCGAGACTGTCGCTCTACCGTTCAGGCCAAGTGATTAGGGTAAGGATGTGTTAGAAAAAAAAATGTTCCTTGCATCTTTTAAAAGTAGATAACATTTGATGAGACCATGCATTATTCACACTAGATAATGCAACCCAAAAACCTATGAGCAGTGCAGCCATACTTATTTTTATAATGTACTGTACACATAAATAGAATGCTCAATGTGACTTATCCAAATAACAGTAATATACTGGCTTTTATTCAATTAACATAGCGTCTTATGGACTTAAATTCAAATAGCAAAGCCCCATGAACCTTGATTATTTAGACAATTCTCCAACTGCTCCTATGAGCAAGTGCAAGTATTTCCAGAAGATCTTTAATAAGTAATGTGTAATTTTTTGAAAAAAAAAAAGTACTTTAAGTACCGTACTGCTTAATATTTAAGATGTACACATAGAGGAAGTTATTAGCACTTTATTTAATAGGTACATTAACAAAATTCAATACAAAGTTCCATAAAACTTTAAGCACCACATGGTTGCTCTTGCAGGATGTAGTTGTGCAACTTCGCCTATCAATGCCTCTCAAGTTTTGCCTCTACATAGACATACTGTATCTCTCTTACTAACCATGATAAATAATTACTGGCCAGGCATTGTATTAAAACTATTGTATAATATAGATATATCATCCCTTTAGCTCGTATAAATCAGATGTGTTTCGAGAAGTAATATATTTATATTTTCTTAAACTTTACACGCAAATCTCTGAATTGTGAAACTAGAATTGTCATAAATTTCATAACAATTACCTAAAATCCAAGTGTCCCTAGGTTTATGAACAGATGTATATTTCTACAAGTATAGATGTTCATACTGATAGACAAAAATGGGTAACTCTATATTATTTTACTGAAAATAGTGATATAAAGTTACAAAACTGTTACAAATGTTTACAAACTCCTATAACCATATCAGTTTAATTTCCCTCGACAGTCGAGTTAAAGCAAGCACTGGCGAGTTATTGAGCGGCTGCCGAGGATGAGAATAAGATGAGAGAGGTCTAGAAACACCAGCATGAGGCTAACAGACTCCCTCATACCTTCTCATTTTTTACGCAACAATTGCAGGTAAGAATGTTACTCACCTCTAGGCGAGCCAGTCCTCACACCCTCACTATGGCTCTCAATACACGCCTCTCACTCCTCATAACACGCACGCTTACCCGTCTGCGTAGAGAGCTTCCTCATGCACTCCTTCTCATACACGTCACTATTAATATCAAAGGGTAAATGGCTTAAAATACGTGTGTGATTCTTATCGTGGGAGCACCTCCGTCCGCCATTACTGAGATTCTGACGCTGATCAACAACACTCTCTCCCATTCCTCTCAACCCACAAAAAAACTTTAATTTATAACATCACTCGTTTTATTTATCGAACAAAAATGCATAAATATGAATGTTTTTTATTGTCAAGGAGGTTTGTATGAGAGTTCGAGTGGTGGCTGCGCAGGTTGGATTTATTAAAGGTGGTGAAGGAAGCGGAAGCCAGAGTCGTGTGGGTCGAGGCGATAAGACTTAGGTTCTAAGCTTGGCTGCCGTCCGCCGCCTTCATTAAAACAGCGTGACACAGTCCTCTTCCTCCCCCCCACACCCGCCAACAAACTTCCCACATCCTCATCTACATTAATTCAACACGCCAGCAGCCATCAAGCTACCCCCACCCCCCTCGCTAATCGCAGCCTGCGACTGGCTAATCTATTATGAGATCCCGACAAGGCCGTGATGTCACAGATTCTAATACAAGCCTGCAGCATCTTATTTATAAAACCTACACCAGTTTTCTTCCACTGACACCACATAATACATAATTTATGGACCCTAGTATTAATATATTAATGAAACGTAAATGCGATAAATAGTCTGGAAGACGTGGTCAGGTTGCCTACTTCCGTTATACACTACTTCAATAATTATTATAAAAAACCTAGCAGGTCTGTAAAAAAGAATATTACGGTACTTATATGTGAATACATACGTGGAAGAGCATATATATATTATTTGTTAACGAATCACAGAGGTTATCATGCGTTTTAGATTTTTAGTGGCTTTACTAAAAATCTTTACTTTTAGTGGTATTAGTTAGTGGTATTCATATGCAACCCTTAATGTACCTTCAGATGTAGTACCTCTGGATATGTGCTTATGTGTTCATATTTATTAATTAAATATTACTATTATATATATACCTATATTTATAACAACTATTTTCGCATGAATTCATTTGCGTTTAGCAGAAACTATAGTTTCTTCAGCAATTATGATAATGATAATATTTATTCAAAAGAATGTGTGTACAAAGAACACATGAGTAATGTACAACTGTACATTCAAGTACATGCACTCTTATAGAGTACATAGAGTGTAGTTAATGTTATAGTTGTATGGTAGTGTATATAATTATAGAGTGTAGGAGTGCTCATGTACTCTTATGCAGATCAAATATAGATGGACAGGTACGACTATTTAAGCAAATATCATGTAGAGAATGTAACTATACTTGCCCGGTCTAAGGTGTGTGTGTGTGTGTGCGAACTGTCCTCTCCGGGGTGGTGAAGGCCCACACGTGTAACCTTAACTGCGTCGTTGGTGGTGGAGGCCACGACGCTCGTTCCGCTCGTGTTAACTCACCAGTAATTGGGGGACCGGTTGTTAACCGATTGGTGGGTACTGTTTCAGGGGTTAAGCAGTTGTAGGGTTTAATCTGAGCTCTCGTGGTAAGGAAAAACCTAGCTTTCGACATAAGTCAGATGTCGCTTGGTCCTGTACCCACTTGTATGACAAGGAAGTCACAGTCAATGGGGCTCAGGGGTTGTATATGAGGTCCCAGCACAACTGTCAACGTGGGGTGGCCGGGGGAAGGGGGGGGGGATTATAAAATGTTAGTTATTTATTATATTAATAATATAATTAGGTACACGAGGTACAGTTAAAGACTGTACCTCTCTCAACCGATTTAAGATAAAAACGAAGCACTACCTAATAAATTCCCTGTAACCTACCTTACCCCTATATTGTCAACAATGTTTTTTTTAAACACCGCTGTTTGTCGACCTAATTATATTTGTGCTGCTTTTTCCGCAGCACAAATTGTTTTTAGTCTCACTCTAGGGAAAATCAAAGATATTTATTTATTTATTTATTTATTTATTTACAAGAAGGTACAATGGGGGTTAAGAGATTACATAGTAATGGTGATTTTACATTTGTCCCACGTGTTGTATCCTTGAGTTTTATTACAGTCTTGATGTATCAGTCAAGAAATACAACAAATGATATACAATATAATACCTTTTAGAATATATTATTATTATAATTGTATATACTTTTTTAATGACAGTATATATGCCACAGCATCAACATGTGAGTAAACATGTCATACATACATACATACATACATACATACATACATACATACATACATACATACATACATACATACATACATACATACATACATACATACTGTGTCTCACTGATTACCATTTGGTACCTTCCTTACCTGGTTCATACGAGGCTGATACAAAGGTAATTACTGCGTATGTATCTAACTCTATCAGAGCATACGATGCCTGGAGGCAGCCTAGCAGGCGACCCACATGCCTACACGCCTCCACCGGTGACTGTCCTCTGGTCACCACACACACACACACACACACACACACACACACACACACACACACACACACACACACACACACACACACACACACAGGGTTGATAAAGACAGTCTATTTAACACAAGGGGCACACGCACAAGGGGACACAGGTGGAAACTGAGTGCCCAAATGAGCCACAGAGATATTAGAAAGAACTTTTTTAGTGTCAGAGTGGTTGACAAATGGAATGCATTAGGAAGTAATGTGGTGGAGGCTGACTCTATACACAGTTTCAAGTGTAGATATGATAGAGCCCAATAGGCTCAGGAATCTGTACACATGTTGATTGACGGTTGAGAGGCGGGACCAAAGAGCCAGAGCTCAACCCCCGCAAACACAACTAGGTGAGTGTAACTAGGTGAGTGTAACTAGGTGAGTACACACACGGGCGCTGGTGGCTGAGTGGACAGCACGTTGGACACGTAATCATGTCGACCGGGGTTCACTTCCCGGCGCCGGCGAGAAATAAAATGGGCAGAGTTTCTTTCACCCCTGATGTTCCCTGTTACCTAGCAGTAAATAGGTACCTGGGAGATAAACAGCTGTTATGGGCTGCTTCCTGGGTGTGTGTGTGAAAAAAAAACAGTTGATCGATTGACCGTTAAGAGGCGGGCCGAAAGAACCAGAGCTCAACCCCCGCAAGCACAACTAGGCGAATACACAGTAGTTTCAAAGCGTCATGCGACAAAGAGTACTGGGAAGACGGGACACCACGAGCGTAGGTCTCGTCCTGTAACTACACTTTGGTAATTACAGCCATGGGAGAGGACTATTGTTTAGTGGTCCATCGTGAAGCGAGAGGGACAGAGAGAGAGCACGGAGGGTGACGTCACGGGACATTATAACACGGAGGAAGACGTGGACACTTCGGCACGCAGCCGGAATAGTCCTCTCAGGTATGTCCACACCCCCCACACCCTCGCCCCCCACCCCACACCCCCACACCCTACACCCCAACACCACACATACACACACACATACACTACATCAGTTGATTGACGGTTGAGAGGCGGGACCAAAGAGCCAAAGCTCAACCCCCGCACCACAACTAGGTGAGTACGGGAGAAAGACAGCCAGGCTACACCTGGATAAACTAAAAGAATGATCTAAAAAAATGGCTACTAGAGTTTAGTTCAAGTAAATGTACTCGAGTATTGAAACTGTACTTCGAGTACTGAAACTAGGTGGAGAGAGCAGGAAGCCGGACACAATGTATCAACTGGATGATACAATTCTTTATGAAACGGAGAGAGAAGGATTTAGAGGTTGGAAATCACGACGAACCTATCTTCTAAAGCCAACAGCAAGAGGATATCATCAGCGGCGTACTCGAGGCTCGCTAACATCAGAATTGCATTTAGAACTGCCTTCAGCAGTCACCGTGGCACAGTAGTAAGACACTCGCCGCGCAAATAATTTGGCCTGGGTTCGTATCCTGGCCGGGGAGGATTGACTGGGCGCCATTCCTTAACGGTACGCCTCTGTTCAACCAGCAGTAAATGGGTACCTGGTTGTTAAACGATTTGGCGGGTCGTATTCCAGGGAAAAATGAAGATTAAGGACCTGCCCGAAACACTCTCCCCCACAACACGCTAACTCCTGAATACCTACTTACTGGTAGGCGAACAGAGGCATTAGGTAAAAGAAAATGTGCCCAACCCTTTCTCTCCCGCCCCGGGATTGGAATCCGGAATTCAGGATTATGCGTCGAGAACGAACCCGACTGTGCTACGGGGACCCTCTTGAGGGTCATCGCTCCTCAAACACTTTCACCACACAAGA
>NC_091208.1:22282988-22505488 GCF_040958095.1 Procambarus clarkii | reverse complement strand
CTCTGTAGGGGTTGATGGGTCCTAGTAACTCTGTAGGGGTTGATGGGTCCTAGTAACTCTCTAGGGGTTGATGGGTCCTAGTAACTCTCTAGGGGTTGATGGGTCCTAGTAACTCTCTAGGGGTTGATGGGTCCTAGTAACTCTGTAGGGGTTGATGGGTCCTAGTAACTCTGTAGGGGTTGATGGGTCCTAGTAACTCTCTAGGGGTTGATGGGTCCTAGTAACTCTGTAGGGGTTGATGGGTCCTAGTAACTCTGTAGGGGTTGATGGGTCCTAGTAACTCTCTAGGGGTTGATGGGTCCTAGTAACTCTGTAGGGGTTGATGGGTCCTAGTAACTCTGTAGGGGTTGATGGGTCCTAGTAACTCTCTAGGGGTTGATGGGTCCTAGTAACTCTCTAGGGGTTGATGGGTCCTAGTAACTCTGTAGGGGTTGATGGGTCCTAGTAACTCTCTAGGGGTTGATGGGTCCTAGTAACTCTCTAGGGGTTGATGGGTCCTAGTAACTCTGTAGGGGTTGATGGGTCCTAGTAACTCTGTAGGGGTTGATGGGTCCTAGTAACTCTCTAGGGGTTGATGGGTCCTAGTAACTCTCTAGGGGTTGATGGGTCCTAGTAACTCTCTAGGGGTTGATGGGTCCTAGTAACTCTCTAGGGGTTGATGGACCCTAGTAACTCTGTAGGGGTTGATGGGTCCTAATAACTCTCCACAGGTTGATGGGCCCTAGTAACTCTCCACAGGTTGATGGGCCCTAGTAACTCTCCACAGGTTGATGGGCCCTAATAACTCTCCACAGGTTGATGGGCCCTAGTAACTCTCCACAGGTTGATGGGCCCTAATAACTCTCCACAGGTTGATGGGCCCTAGTAACTCTCTAGGGGTTGATGGGCCCTAATAACTCTCCACAGGTTGATGGGCCCTAGTAACTCTCCACAGGTTGATGGGCCCTAGTAACTCTCCACAGGTTGATGGGCCCTAGTAACTCTCCACAGGTTGATGGGCCCTAGTAACTCTCCACAGGTTGATGGGCCCTAGTAACTCTGCACAGGTTGATGGGCCCTAGTAACTCTCCACAGGTTGATGGGACCTAGTAACTCTCCACAGGTTGATGGGCCCTAGTAACTCTGCACAGGTTGATGGGCCCTAGTAACTCTCCACAGGTTGATGGGAACTAGTAACTCTCCACAGGTTGATGGGCCCTAGTAACTCTCCACAGGTTGATGGGCCCTAATAACTCTCCACAGGTTGATGGGCCCTAGTAACTCTCCACAGGTTGATGGGCCCTAATAACTCTCCACAGGTTGATGGGTCCTAGTAACTCTCCACAGGTTGATGGGTCCTAATAACTCTCCACAGGTTGATGGGCCCTAATAACTCTCCACAGGTTGATGGGCCCTAGTAACTCTCCACAGGTTGATGGGCCCTAATAACTCTCCACAGGTTGATGGGTCCTAGTAACTCTCCACAGGTTGATGGACCCTAGTAACTCTCCACAGGTTGATGGGCCCTAGTAACTCTCCACAGGTTGATGGGTCCTAGTAACTCTCCACAGGTTGATGGGTCCTAGTAACTCTCCACAGGTTGATGGGCCCTAGTAACTCTCCACAGGTTGATGGGTCCTAGTAACTCTCCACAGGTTGATGGGCCCTAGTAACTCTCCACAGGTTGATGGGCCCTAGTAACTCTCCACAGGTTGATGGGCCCTAATAACTCTCCACAGGTTGATGGGCCCTAGTAACTCTCCACAGGTTGATGGGTCCTAGTAACTCTCCACAGGTTGATGGGTCCTAGTAACTCTCCACAGGTTGATGGGTCCTAGTAACTCTCCACAGGTTGATGGGTCCTAGTAACTCTCCACAGGTTGATGGGTCCTAGTAACTCTCCACAGGTTGATGGACCCTAGTAACTCTCTAGGGGTTGATGGGCCCTAGTAACTCTCCACAGGTTGATGGGCCCTAGTAACTCTCTAGGGGTTGATGGGCCCTAGTAACTCTCCACAGGTTGATGGGCCCTAGTAACTCTCTAGGGGTTGATGGGCCCTAGTAACTCTCTAGGGGTTGATGGACCCTAGTAACTCTCTAGGGGTTGATGGGCCCTAGTAACTCTCCACAGGTTGATGGGCCCTAGTAACTCTCTAGGGGTTGATGGGCCCTAGTAACTCTCTAGGGGTTGATGGACCCTAGTAACTCTCTAGGGGTTGATGGGCCATAGTAACTCTCTAGGGGTTGATGGACCCTAGTAACTCTCTAGGGGTTGATGGGCCCTAGTAACTCTCCACAGGTTGATGGGCCCTAGTAACTCTCTAGGGGTTGATGGGCCCTAGTAACTCTCCACAGGTTGATGGGCCCTAGTAACTCTCCACAGGTTGATGGGCCCTAGTAACTCTCCACAGGTTGATGGGCCCTAGTAACTCTCCACAGGTTGATGGGTCCTAGTAACTCTCCACAGGTTGATGGACCCTAGTAACTCTCCACAGGTTGATGGGCCCTAGTAACTCTCCACAGGTTGATGGGCCCTAGTAACTCTCCACAGGTTGATGGACCCTAGTAACTCTCCACAGGTTGATGGGCCCTAGTAACTCTCTAGGGGTTGATGGGCCCTAGTAACTCTCCACAGGTTGATGGGCCCTAGTAACTCTCCACAGGTTGATGGGCCCTAGTAACTCTCCACAGGTTGATGGGCCCTAGTAACTCTCCACAGGTTGATGGACCCTAGTAACTCTCCACAGGTTGATGGGCCCTAGTAACTCTCCACAGGTTGATGGGCCCTAGTAACTCTCCACAGGTTGATGGGCCCTAGTAACTCTCCACAGGTTGATGGGCCCTAGTAACTCTCCACAGGTTGATGGACCCTAGTAACTCTCCACAGGTTGATGGGCCCTAGTAACTCTCCACAGGTTGATGGGCCCTAGTAACTCTCCACAGGTTGATGGGCCCTAGTAACTCTCCACAGGTTGATGGGCCCTAGTAACTCTCCACAGGTTGATGGGCCCTAGTAACTCTCCACAGGTTGATGGACCCTAGTAACTCTCCACAGGTTGATGGGCCCTAGTAACTCTCTAGGGGTTGATGGGCCCTAGTAACTCTCCACAGGTTGATGGGCCCTAGTAACTCTCCACAGGTTGATGGACCCTAGTAACTCTCCACAGGTTGATGGACCCTAGTAACTCTCCACAGGTTGATGGGCCCTAGTAACTCTCCACAGGTTGATGGACCCTAGTAACTCTCCACAGGTTGATGGGCCCTAGTAACTCTCCACAGGTTGATGGACCCTAGTAACTCTCCACAGGTTGATGGACCCTAGTAACTCTCCACAGGTTGATGGGCCCTAGTAACTCTCCACAGGTTGATGGGCCCTAATAACTCTGCACAGGTTGATGGGCCCTAATAACTCTGCACAGGTTGATGGGCCCTAATAACTCTGCACAGGTTGATGGGCCCTAATAACTCTGCACAGGTTGATGGGCCCTAATAACTCTGCACAGGTTGATGGGCCCTAGTAACTCTGCACAGGTTGATGGGCCCTAATAACTCTGCACAGGTTGATGGGCCCTAATAACTCTCCACAGGTTGATGGGCCCTAGTAACTCTCTAGGGGTTGATGGGTCCTAGTAACTCTCCACAGGTTGATGGGTCCTAGTAACTCTGCATCAACCAGCAGAAGGCAAGAAAGAGCTAAGGGCTAATAACCGCAATAACGCGAAAGATTAAGGGAGAAAGAATAATTAAAAAAGTGAGAAAAAGAATGGGAAGATAAGTGAGGCACTTTGGGTAGAGTTAAATTAGTTGAGGAAGAGGAGGAGAGAGGTGATGGATGGCCCACTCACTCACTCACTCACTCACTCACTCACTCACTCACTCACTCACTCACTCACTCACTCACTCACTCACTCACTCACTCACTCACTCACTCACTCACCCACTCACTCACTCACTCACTCACTCACTCACTCACTCACTCACTCACTCACTCACTCACTCATAACTCGTGAACACAGGAACTCTGCCTTTGGATGCTGTTATCTTCATTTGTCTTTTATTCCTTACCTTTTTAAACCTTTTTATTTCTACCTTCTCTATAGTCACTTCAATATTGTCCCATCACTCTCTGCTCCCTACGTCTTGCATGGCATCTTGCTTTCCCTCCTTGTCTCAAGACACTGTCTGTTACCTGTGGATCTTTGTGCCCCTCTCAGCCCTCCTTCAAGTTTCTTAGTGAGGGCGCGAATCTTTCAGGTAGATTACCACCCCCCTTGATCTATCTACTTCTTATCTACACTGCTACAGGAGTTCCTGTTCGTGTGAGGTCTTGTTATGACTCAGTTTTACTATGAGGGTTCCTCGAATACCAGTCTTTTTCCCCTATGGAGGAAACTTTGGGACTTTGTGGGACTTTGTGGGATTGTGGGACTTTGTGGGGATGTGGGACTTTGCTATATTACTGAGCTTCGACCTGGGTTTATTCTTTTGAGATATATACAAGAGTTGTTACATTCTTGTACAGCCACTAGTACGCGTAGCGTTTCGGGCAAGTCCTTAATCCTATGGTCCCTGGAATACGATCCCCTGCCGCGAAGAATCGTTTTTTCATCCAAGTACACATTTTACTGTTGCGTTAAACAGAGGCTACAGTTAAGGAATTGCGCCCAGTAAATCCTCCCCGGCCAGGATACGAACCCATGACAAAGCGCTCGCGGAACGCCAGGCGAGTGTCTTACCACTACACCACGGAGACTGCTTCTTCTTCTTTCTCATCCTCTATATCTGCCTCATCCGCGTCTTCTCCTGATGTTTCTGCTTCTCCTCCTGCTTCTGTACCTTGTCTGCTGGTCCTTGACCCTCCCCCCCCCTCGCCAGCAGCCTGGGTACACTCAGCCTCCGTCTTGACCTGAGACCTCACAGTTGATGATGTAAATATGTGCTCTCTCTCTCTCTCTCGCCCCAGACATGATACACATCTTTGTGTGTGTTTATTGACACACACACACACACTGACACATACACTGACACACACACACTGACACACACACTCACACTAACACACACACTCATACTGACACACACACACACAGAATCTGTACACCAGTCGATTGACAGTTGAAAGGCGGGACCAAACAGCCAGAGCTCAACCCCAGCAAGCACAACTCGGTGAGTACACACACACACACACACACACAGAGGACAAAGAGTACTGGGAAGACGGGACACCACGAGCGTAGCTCTCATCCTGTAACTACACTCAGGTAATTACACATCCGTACCATCATTTACTCACATTTCCTCCTTCACAAACTCTTCCTCCCTTTCCGTCAGTCTACTCCCCCCTTCCCATACCTCCGGCCTCCCCCTCCCACCTTCCCTTTCCACTCCAGATAACGAACTAATAACGTGTACGATAATCATTATACACCATACACCTCCAACATTTAAATTTTCCCGCCAACCAAAAACGTCCCATTTAACTGTCGTTCGTCGCGATAACGCGCAGTGATTTTTTTAACATTAAGTTTTACAGCTAAGATAATTTTTTTAATATTTTCCAGATGAGATACGAGTTTCCATCAGAGATGATTTTTGTCGCACGTTATTTGTAATTAGCGTCGAGTCTTTGGTCGAGAGGAAAGTCGTCTCCGGCGACAACAGTTGTCGTATCTCTTTCAAACATTTTTGCCTGTTTTATCGGGTTTTTGGAGGCTTATGTTTGCCTCGTTTTATACGTGTTTACTCACTTATTTGTGCCTGCAGGGTCAAGCTTCAGGTCGTGGACTCCGCCTTTCTGGTTATAGGTCATCTAATATAACGGCGCCGACCAACGTGGTCAATGTATTTATTATTAAAGTTATGTATGAAGGTGGTGTCAACACACACACACACACACACACACACACTAGTGTGGGCTGGGCGGCGACAGGTTCACAGTACAGAGTGATGACCTGTCCGCTGCTGTACCGCCGCCCGCCGCCCTCGCTTTCATTCTCACCTGAGATACTGGCTGGTTGTGTGGCCAAGTGGCGGCCAGGGCGTGGGCGTGGCCAGGGCGTGGGCGTGGCCAGGGCGTGGGCGTGGCCAGGGCGTGGGCCAGGGCGTGGCCAGGGCGTGGCCAGGGCGTGGGCGTGGGTTTGGGAAGGTAGATGGGCGTGAGAGTCGTATATGACGGAAGGGGGGTGAACTATCAGGAGAAAGCGGCAGGCCATTACGACTATATAGCCCTGGGAAGGGGTCAGGATAAGCTGCGGGTTATTCATGCCCGTGCCACCTCTTCAAGTATGTTTATTGAGATAAGCAATAAATACATCTCAAAGGGATAGAGTAGCTTAGGCTATTTCTACCCTCCCGTGCCACCTCTTGGGTGGCTTAACCTTTATCAATGACGATAAGGATTAGGGATGGGACGGAGGGGAAAGGAATGGTGCCCCAACCACATAGACGGTCGGGGGATTGAACGCTGACCTGCATGAAGTGAGACCGTCGCTCTACCGTCCACCACAAGTACGAAGCCAAGCATTATCTTGGTGACGCGAGTTGTGCTGCGGTCCAGGGGCCAGATTCACGAAGCAATTACGCAAGCACTTCCGAACCTGTACATCTTTTCGCAATATTTGGCGACTTTGTTTACAATTATTAAACAGTTAAAGCACTCTGAAGCACCAGGAGGCTGTTTATAACAATAACAACAGTTAATTGGCAAGTTTTTATGCTTGTAAACTGTTTAATAAATGTAACCAAAGCAGGCGATGAGTCACAATAACGTGGCTAAAGTATGTTGACCAGACCACACACTAGAAGGTGAAGGGACGACGGCGTTTCGGTCCGTCCTGGACCATTTTCAAGTTGATTGTTGATCTCGACAATCGACGAATTGATAGTCGACAATCGACTTGAGAATGGTCCAGGACGGACCGAAACGTCGTCGTCCCTTCACCTTCTAGTGTGTGGTCTGGCCAACATAACCAAAGCCGTCCAAAATTGAGGAAAGATGAACACGTTCGTAAGTACCTGCGTAACCGCTTCGTGAATCAGGGCCGTGAGCAATTTGTGGTGTGCTAGCAATAATGAACGCCAGATACCGTTTAGTCTCACCTCATCACCTCTCTCAGAATATATTTTATAATTCTTAAACATCAACCTCACTTACGGGCTCTCCATAGCCCGTGCTACATGGACACTTCGTCCTGAGTAGCTAAATCTGAAACAACATGAACCTCACACGTTGCAAAATCAACATCCATACATATCTAACACAACTTTTACACACTATACAACCCAACCCATAGCACGGGCTATGGTGAGCCCGTAACACCTTCCGCCGAAGGTATTATTTACACGGATAACGTTGACTTTCAAAGTATTCTCGAGTCTGGGAACAGGAGCGATGTTATAATGGACCACGACGAGCCTTAAGGCCCAATCTTCGTCAGTGTAATGAGAGCAGGAGTCGTGGTGAAGGCTGTGGGCCACAGTGTGGGTGAGGCGGGGAGCTGGTGGTGTAGTACACTACCTGCTGGGTGTATGGGCTGCTGGTGGTGTTAGAGATTCAGCTACTCGGAACAAGTTCCAAGTAGCACGGGCTATGGTGAGCCCGTAGTTACCTGGCACAGGAGCGGTGCTGAGAGAGGTCGTTGTATGTGCTGTTGTTGTTGTTGTTATAGATTCAGCTACTCGGAACAAGTTCCAAGTAGCACGGGCTATGGTGAGCCCGTGTGTGTGTGTGTGTATTCACCTGTTTGTGCTTGCGGGGGTTGAGCTTTGGCTCTTTGGTCCCGCTTCTCAACTGTCAATTAACTGGTGTGTGTGTGTGTGTGTGTGTGTGTGTGTGTGTGTGTGTGTGTGTGTGTGTGTGTGTGTGTGTGTGTGTGTGTGTGTGTGTGTGTGTGTGTGTGTGTGTGTGTGACCCTATGACTCTAAGCCTTAAACCATATAAAAACAATTAGGTCAAGTGATGTTAGAGACCAAGCAAAGATCGCAATAGACCTCAGTGCATTTACCTTGAATAAGAAAGAGTAATTTGCACAATTTAAACTTATAATGAAAAAATTGTATAATTGTTTCCTGAGATAAAGTTATATTTTCTCTCTTTACATAACTTTTATATTTACTATTGCAATGGACAGTAAGGTACTGGTAACTGTAAGAGTACCCACAGTGGTACTGGAAGTACCCAAAGTGACAGTGGAAGTACAAATGTTGGCAGTGGAAGTCCAACTGATGAAAGGGGAAGGTAGTTAAGACTTCTTTATGCATATGAAGGTGGTTGATGAACTACCTACACGAGACACTATAAGTGTCTTGTGTAGTATGAAGTGAAGTGTCTCAAGACACTATAAGTGTCTTGAGGCTTCAGTATGAGCCTCAAGACTTGGTGGAGATTGAGTAGGACTCTCAACTTATATACAAAGCAGGCGATGAGTCACAATAACGTGGCTAAAGTAAGTTGACCAGACCACACACTAGAAGGTGAAGGGACGACGACGACGTTTCGGTCCGTCCTGAACCATTCTCAAGTCGATAGAGAATGGTCCAGGACGGACCGAAACGTCGTCGTCCCTTCACCTTCTAGTGTGTGGTCTGGTCAACTTGTATACAAAAGTCAGGGAGCTTCTCTCTCCTTCTCCTGCTTCTCTTGGTTTACCATCTGTCAGTGTGGCCTCATATTAAGTCATGCACAATCATACCCTTTTAGCACACAATAACTCTCATTTCCACCTAGCATTTACCTAGCAGTAAAATAGGTACCTGGGTGTTAGTCAGCTGTCACGGGCTGCTTCCTGGGGGTGGAGGCCTGGTCGAGGACCGAGCCGCGGGGACACTAAAGCCCCGAAATCATCTCAAGATAACCTCAAGATATAACCTCCACATTCAGACGTATATATAATGCCAGTGAAACCCTATTGAAAGACCTGGCATTACGACCGACTGAATAATTTCACTGTAACAGATGAGGCACAAATGTGCTCCTATTTATTACCTTTCATAAATGGTAATTATCTAATAATTGGTCCGCCTCTCAACTGTCAATCAATCAACTGTTACTAATTTTTTTTCACACACACACACACACATCCCCAGGAAGCAGCCTGTAGCAGCTGTCTAACTCCCAGGTACCTATTTACTCCTAGGTAACAAGGGGCATCATGGTGAAAGAAACTCTGCCCATTTGTCTCTGCCGGCGCCGGGAATCGAACCCGGAATCTAGGATTACGAGTCCAGAGCGCTGTCCATTCAGCTATCAGGCCCGCCATATGTGTGTTGTTGTGTCTGTATGTGTCTTTCTCGGGGCTCTCTCATCACCGTGGTCGCTCTGCCTACACAGACACACTTAAGTGTCTCGGGCAGGTCAAGTCAAACACTTGCCAGAGTCACTTCTGGCACTCACAGTTCCTTTCACACTCTCAGCGGTCACTCCCGTCACTCTCACCTCCTTCACGCCACACCTGCAGCACACACCTGTGTGTACACAACCCACACCAAGCCTGCAGCACACACATGTGTGTACACACCCCACACCACGCCTGCAGCACACACATGTGTGTACACAACCCACACCAAGCCTGTAGCACACACCAAGCCTGCAGCACACACCTGTGTGTACACAACCCACACCACACCTGCAGCACACACCTGTGTGTACACAACCCACACCAAGCCTGTAGCACACACCAAGCCTGCAGCACACACCTGTGTGTACACAACCCACACCAAGCCTGCAGCACACACCTGTGTGTACACAACCCACACCAAGCCTGCAGCACACACCTGTGTGTACACAACCCACACCAAGCCTGTAGCACACACCAAGCCTGCAGCACACACCTGTGTGTACACAACCCACACCAAGCCTGTAGCACACACCAAGCCTGCAGCACACACCTGTGTGTACACGGACAAAAATCCGACACAGGGACCACGAACGAGACGTAAACACTGTGAAGGTGATGTGACTGTTAATGGTGAATGTAACCATAATGGAGTGACATGTGGGTCAAGAGACCAGGCTAACAGGCGGAGTGTTGTTAGTGTTCGTTCATTAGTACATGAAGATCGCTCAGTCTCGACATCGGAGGTCAACCCTAACATCCCTCTGTCTACCAGCAGCGACCAACATGTCAGAGAACAGGAGACTGAAGTGGCTGGGAGCCAGAACGCAACCTTGTTTAATCGTTTGTAACAGCAAATGCGTAAGTCACTTCCACTCTGATTATCGCTTCATGCAGGTCGGCGTTCAATCTCCGACCGTCCAAGTGGTTGGGCACTATTCCTTTCCCCCCTGTCCCATCCCAAATCCTTATCCTGACCCCTTTCAAGTGTTATATAGTCGTAATGACTTGACGCTTTTCCCCTGATAGTTCCATTCCATCCTGGTGAGGACCTTTCCTGCCATACAGACCAGAGAAAGTCTTCAAGACGTCCACTTCACCTTGTAAAGGTGAATAAATCGTTGAAGTCTTAAGTGATACACTTATGTTTCCACATCTCAGAGAGCATCTTAGTGAGCCTCTAAGTTACCTTTGGTCCGCCCAACTTGTAGACTTCAGCCAGACTGGAGTCACCTCCACGAGTGTTCCAACTGGACAGCAGGTCACTTGGAGCCAGACGCTTGGGGCTAGACTCACTTAACTTTGCAGGATGATTGGTGTCAGGTAGAGTACTGTCATAGGCTGGTCGGCGATTGGCCCCATTGTTCCCATTATCCAATTAAAAGAGGGTCGGCATCCATGACGTTCCATCATGTAATCAGTGATGAGAGATGAAAGGTAGCTGGCCCAGTCCCTAAAATATAATGTTCTCACCTTGGAATATGCTAGATCACCATATTCCAAGCAGAATAAGCAGTCTATCCTCCTAAAATGAAAGTACTTATAGTAGTAACTATTTAGTGGAAGGTACCAACATGTTGTGATGGACCACCATCCCTACATAGTAGTAGGCATCCATCAGTCTCAGGAGACTATGGAGTTACGCTCTGGTTGTCGGTCTGGAGAGGCCTCACCAGGGCGCAAAGCCTGGGTAGGTTGATACGGGGGAGAAGCTGTTACCCAAGCAGCAGGTCCCCCCTCTCATACTGTATTTTATATTAATGAATTTGGACAAACCAAAAAAAAAAAATTTTTAACTGCTAGATAAATATTAACCCAACTTAATCTCTGCCAGCAATCATCGGCCCAATAAATGCTATTTTTGGCCTAACATAGCATATATATATATGCTATTCTAGATATTGGAATATTTGTTTGGTTTCAACTTTTTTTCAGGACGCTATAAAATATAAAATTAACAATGTAAAAAGTGGTTTACTGGTTCTCCATCAATACATCTTGATGCTTTGGACCAAATAGTTACTATAAGTATCATTTCAGGAGGCTTTGGGTTGTATCAGGACCTGCCATAGTCCCTGATACAGTTATTTTTTATTATTATTATCATGAAAGATATTATTTGATAATATTTTAGGTAGGAGAGCGAGTGAGTGAGAGAGGTGCGATACTCGTCACATTACTGGACCCTGGCGACCACACTCACGCGGAAAGTGGTAATTGGCGAATGGCATTCAGAACTGCACGCCCACATCAACACCCACATTCACATCAATGCCCACGGCCACATCTACGCCCACATGCGCATCAACGCCCACACACACGCACACGCGCGTGTGTGTGTGTGTTGGGTCAAGGGGGGGGGGGGACACTCGGGGCCCCCGGGGCCAGGCCAGGTCAGCCCCGCGGGGTCTGAGAGCACTGTTGTGTACGGGACCAGACGCCCCGTGGACCATCACACTGCTAATGTACACACTTCCAACACTTTCCTCTATACTGGCTGGAAGGTCTAGACGCACGCGTGTGTGTGTGTGTGTGTGTGTGTGTGTGTGTGTGTGTGTGTGTGTGTGTGTGTGTGTGTGTGTATTCACATAGTCCACTACATAATATTCTTATAAAGGAGAGCGGGGCCTAGGACAGCATTTTGGGTTGAATTAAAAAATAATAGCTTAGTGGACGAAAGACAGTATTTTATTTATATTTAGAAATCCATTGAGCTTTCGTGTCTCTATAAAATAACATATAAATTGACATAGACATTGAAATACATTGAAATATGGTGTTTATTAATCTTGTTTATCTGTATCTATTGCTACCCAGTCTCCCAATCTTTATGTACCCAATCTGAACATCTTTACCATTGTGATCATTGCTGTCTTATATGTGCTGTCAATCTACTGTATGGTGTCTATTAATCTTGTTTAAATTACTAATCAAGCTGTCAATGTAATCAATCAGAGCTTTAATATAACAATGTGCTTTAATATACTTACTAAGCTCTCTCATCTCATTTTTCTCTTGCAATGTATCTTTATCATTTATCAATTCTGATAGAAATTACCTACTTAAAATTATCTGTTAGATTAAGGACCTGCCCGGAACGCTGCGCGTACTAGTGGCTTTACAAGAGTGTAAATACTGTACTATCCAATGTATTCTCACAAACCCAATGTACCTTCTTGGATATATATAAATAAATAAATAAATAAATACATAGAATTTGGCATAAATAAATGCTGCTATACATTCATACTCGTATAAAAAATACAGACTTATAAAGATGCTTGCATACATAAATACTATTATACAGACACTAGAATACACAGATATAATTATACATATATACTGATGTATAGAGATACTCACGTAAATGGTATATTATTGCAATTTTATACATTTGAGCAGCGGAGACTTGGCACAGCTGAAAGCGTTGTGTTTGTTTACATTTTGCCCGCCATGATGGGGTCCCTTTTATTTAGAAATCCGTTATATAATCACAAAGCCATTCTGTAGTCTTCTAAACATATTTCATATATATCTATTTTTTTATCCAAGATTTATTATTTCAAATTTTTAACTATTTATCCAATTAATCAAGTAGAAATTGAGTTTATAGAGCATGCGAGGAGGACTTTCCACCTATCACGGTAATAACGAGGTCACACACCTTTAACAAGGTCAGGCTAGGGGGGATCACGGACCTTGTCTGGTCATTAAACACTACTGTGAGGCAGAGAGGTGCCAGTGGACAGCCTCTCACGCCTCAACAAACACATGGAGTTCAAATCCATTCTCTCAATTTTGTTTTGAATGAAGCCTAATATAATTAGTATTTTTTGTGTTATTCTGAATTCTAAGGTTGCAGAAGGAGGTAATATTAATATATATATTATATCCAGAAACGAAGTCATATGTTAAAAATAACTGGAAAAGTAATATTAGTAGTGGTAGTTATGTTTGGCATTTACCAGTAGTTATTATACACAATTATTCGAAGAAATTACCTTCACATAAAAATCATTATTTGTAATTTAAATGGAATAAATATCATAATATTGATAAGCCAATTGCTTTATTGTAACGGGACCAATTATGTCATTTAGATGAAAGGATTTCTTAAATAACTCTCGTATCCCCCACTACATTTTGATAAATTTACAACTCGTGTATATTGTAACTACGCCTGTTTGCGTGTGAATATATATTATATAACTGTTACACGTATATACTCAAATGTATTCTTTAAGTTGAATATCCCGTCTACGGCAGCCATTACAGTGACGTCGTCAGGGAGTCGGTTACGTCCCGATGGTCAGGGATTCATTTCTCTTCCGCGCATCTTAGCCTATTATATAAAATCTGATAACTTGAACTATGAACTTCATTATCATACAATACAAATTACAGTAACTTTTCAAAAGATACTGTAATTGTTATTACATAACATACACATATATATGTGTTTTAATTATCACAAACACTTTGAATTAAGCAGTTTAGTGAGTGGTTTCAGTCACAGCAGAAGTATTCGAACCATACGAGTCTTAGTTCAACCTGGATGATGACTGAACGTCTGGCTGCGACGCGTATTCAACAGCTGCTATTGATACGATGTCTGGCGCACATATCACTGGGAATACAGGTAAGTTGATAGTTGTTTAACAGTTAACAGTCCAGGATGGTGCAGTGGTAAGAATTCGTTTGGAGCCCCGAGCCTCGCTAGCGATTTGGTCCGGGTTCCTGAACCCTGGCCAGGGAAGATAGTCTGGATTCCAAAGGACACCTAATATTTATGTGTGGCCACTGGGCGTTGATAGTCTTCCCCTTGGTCCTCTTCGGGGTGAAGGTTCGGTAGGGTAGCCAAACTTTCGCAGCAATGTGAAGCAAAATGAACAAAATATCAGTTAACAAGCTATATAAAGCAGTAAGGTTTATAGTTCCACAACTCTGAAACATCGTGACCCCCAAAACCTACAACGTTACCAAACCCTGACCTTTTGTACCATTGTAGGCTTCTTTAGAAACTTATTTATAACCTAAGAATTGTTTTTCGACTAGGCTATCAAAATATATTAAAATGTGTGTTTTTGAAGATGTATCAGTAAGTTGTCATTTATGGATAAGCAACGCTACATGAGATATGTTAATGTAGGTTAGGATGAGAGCATGTGTTTACCAGCGACCTGAAGTGGGGACAACGACCACCAAATATGGCGCAGGGAGGAGGCGCGTAAAACGATACACCAATCTAAAACTACGATAACTAGGAAACCAGACAAACCCATGGCAGGCATAACGATGACGACGATCTTTCGTTCTCTAAAGAGGCTGAACAAGACGATTTCATATATAACAAACACCACAGTAGGACAAACAAGGGGCCCGCGCGGCCTGAGTCCCAACACATACCCAATTTTAGGACAAATTCTCCCATTCAGAAAAACCTTCATCATTTCTTTTTACCCAATTTTAGGACAAATTCTCCCATTCAGAAAAACCTTCATCATTTCTTTTGAAGACAACTTGGATAATAGTGTTTTGATAATAAGAGAACTAGATGCTATATAAATTGTCATCCACACAGCTGTGGATCCTCTAGCGACTGAGCTACGAGCAGTCTTAAAAAAATGTAAGATTCCCGGAGTAACTTCTACTGCCAAGCTGGAATTAATTACTTTCCCTGACTACTACTGAAGCTAAGAGGAGTTAGTGATCAACGCCTATAATAATAATAATAGAACAATAAAACAAATTAGTTTGTAAACAATACGACAATAAAACAAATTAATTTGTAAACAATAGAACAGTACAACAAGTTTATAAAAGAACAATAATACCAACACCAATAATAAAATGAATCAATAATTGAATAAACAGACATATGCATCGAAAACAAATTATTAAAAGCCAGAACAAATATACGTATAAAAGCCTATGGAAAAATCTATCACGGGATTAATTTCCCCCCAAAGCCTATCAACAAAGGCGCGTGTGATAGCATTACTATTTTGACTCTCTTCCTGTCCAATGTCAGAAATGTGAAATGAAATGAATAATTACTTTATTTAAACAGAAAATAATGTTTTAATCTTTCAGATAAAACATTAAGCCGTTCCCTTTTTTTAAAGCCTAATGTATGTATATATATATATATATATATATATATATATATATATATATGTATATATATATATATATATATATATATATATATATATATATATATATATATATATATATATATATGGCAGAGGAAGAAGTGAGGGGAATGCAGGTAAGGATTGGGTTGGACAGGTTCACAAGGCTTGGGTATATACATGCAAATGTTCACCTCTCGCTGCTCTCTGGCCTTGCGCTCTATCCCTGTGACTCTGACTCTATATTGTTAGCTCTAATGCTTTCCCACTAACTCCCTCTCTATCTTGAATGTCTCTCAAGCTCTAGTTCTCTATGTAGCTCTAGTTTTGTTTGTTTATCTTTCTGCCTGTCTCTCGCTCTGTCTATTTCTGTAACTAGTTCTCTCTCTCTCTCTGTCTCTGTCTCTCTCTGTCTCTGTCTCTCTCTCTCTGTCTCTCTCTCTGTCTCTCTCTCTCTCTCTCTCTCTCTCTCTCTCTCTCTCTCTCTCTCTCTCTCTCTCTCTCTCTCTCTCTCTCTCTCTCTCTCTCTCTCTCTCTCTCTCTCTCTGTCTCTCTCTCTCTCTCTCTCTCTCTATATATATATATATATATATATATATATATATATATATATATATATAGAATCTCGCTAGCTCTAGTTCTCTTTCTCTATAGCTGTACTCTTTATAGCTCCAGTTTTCTATCTCTAAAGCTCTATTTCTCTCTCTGTATCTTTAGTTCCCTCTCTATCTCTAGTTCTCTCTTTTTGTATCTATTGCTTTAGTTCTCTCTGTATCTCTCTAATTCTACTATTTTAATTCTCTTACTAACTCTAATACTCAATACCAGCTCTTTGGCTCTATGATTCCAGTCAAAAAATGGCCTCTATTCAGTCAAAAGTTTCCACGAACAAGTAAAATCGTCCACGAAACAAAAAAAATTGTCCACAAACACAAAATCGTCCACGAAAGAAACAACATTGTCTTCAAACAAGCAAAACTGTCCACACACAACATTTTCCATGAACACGTAAAATTCTCCACGAACAAATACACTATACTCAAGCAATTTTGGTTCCAGAACAAGTAAATGTTTCCCAAGAGAAGTAGAAATGTCTCTTGAGTCCCTTTTTAATGAAACTCGATCATATTAGAGGAAAATAATATAAATTCGAGGCCAATCTCATCCGCTCTAGAAACAGTGTTCCCTCAACAATATACTCATTAATAACTATATCTTCTCTCAGTTCAAGAAACACTGAATAATCTCGTTTCCACAAAGATAATCTTCCCCATATAATAAAAATATATTTCTTGCAAGGTAAATCACCTTTGTTCTAGGAAAAGTGTGCATAATGTACAAGAAATTAGTTTCAATTTAATAAATATGGTTCATGTACCCCTGTCTGTACTCTCGGTCTGTTAGGCAAATCATCCCAAAGAATGAAAATAGTACCGCGTGTCTGGGGGATGATAAAACTCTGCCTCTTTCGAAGGAAAATAGTTATTTTTTAATATAAAATGTAGCCTGTGGAGTATTGTTATTGTAATCACATGTTAGGAGGGTCAGAAGGCGCCGAGAAGGGCGGGAACTGTGCTTGGCGGGAACTGTATTTGGCGGGAGTGTGGGCGGCCGCTCAAACATTATTTTATTCACGATTAACAAATACCCGTTACAATCAATGTTTACTTGAAATGTTTGGGTCTTAATCGCTTATCTTAAAGGGGAAGTTATTCTCGCGTGATTTTTTGTCTTATTCATCGTATCTGCTATTCATGATAAGTTGTTTTAATAATTTGCATCTTGGCAATGTGGACACTATGTTCGCCAATCAGGAGGTAGGAGGGCGGTGACGTCATGACCGAGGGGACCAATGCATGTCTGGGTGTTCGGTGAACTGAGCCAATGGGAAGCGTTAGAGTGAGTGACGTCACCGGGCGGGCGTTTCATATAAAGGGCGGGTGTTGGAGGGGAGTTACAGGAAGTGGACAAAGTTTGTCAGTTGCATCTGAGCCACCGAACAGTCAACACAGGTAGGTCGCGCCCTCAACCTCCCAACCCCATTCACCAGTCAACGATTTCCCTGGAGCAAGTTTCTCCAGCCATCAGCAGCTTCCTTATTTTAAGTAAGCTGCTGAAAAAAAAAATTCATTATATATCTTCTTTGGAAGTAATGTTCAAAAATAATAGTTTTAGAGCACGTAATATAGTAATTATACTTTATCCAGTCACCCTGTAATTATTCTCTTGTACAGTAGTGGAACCATTGAGCAAAGGGAGACGTAACTAAGGAGTAGTAGGTCGTATTAACACGTTGTAAGTGTGTATGGTTACCGTCTCTATGGTTGCTGTTGAGGAGCACTCTCTTCCTCCCGGCTGTCATTGACAACAAGAGATGTGCCCAGAGTAGTCCAACACTGCTCCCTGTTGCCCACAACGGCTCCCTGTTGCCCACAACGGCTCCCTGTTGCCCACAACGGCTCCCTGTTGCCCACTGTTGCCCCCAGCAGCTCCCTGTTGCCCCCAGCTGCTTCCTGTTGCCCACAGCAGCTCCCTGTTGCCCCCAGCAGCTTCCTGTTGCCCACTATTGCCCACAGCAGCTCCCTGTTGCCCACAGCAGCTCCCTGTTGCCCACAGCAGCTCCCTGTTGCCCACAGCAGCTCCCTGTTGCCCACAGCAGCTCCCTGTTGCCCACAGCAGCTCCACTGTTGCCCACAACTGCTCCCTGTTGCCCACAGCAGCTCCCTGTTACCCGCAACTGCTCCCTGTTGCTCCAACCTGTTTCCGTTGACCACAACTCCCCACCAACAGTAATCATTGACCAGCTAAGATAATCCTTCCCACCTCAACGCACCAGCTGTCTATTGACGCTCTGACCCACAGATCGGAGCCGTTGGCCACCGCTGTCAGTCGACGCTAACCGTTGTTAATCGACGCTAACCGTTGTTAATCGACGCTAACCGTTACCAATCAACGCTAGTCGTTACCAATCAACGTCAGTCGTTGCTAGTCGACGCTAGGCGTTGCCAATCAACGCTAGCCGTTGCAAATCTACGCTAACCGTTGTTAATCGACGCTAGCCGTTACTAATCAACGTCAGCCATTGCTAGTCGACGCTAGCGGTTGCTAATCAACGCTAGCCGTTGCTAATCGACGCTAGCCGTTGCTAATCGACGCTAGCCGTTGCTAATCAACGTTAACCGTTGTTAATCAACGCTACCCGTTTCCAGTCGAAGCTAACGGTTACTAACAGAGGGCACCCCGTACCCACCGTTGCCCGTCACGTGGTTCCAACTTTATAATACCCCGCTAATGCCCAAAAGTTTCCGTCATTAGCATAATACCGAATTCTTAAAGAGAGGTTTAAGCGATATATAATGTCGACTTCAGAGAATATTTTAACCGTATTTAACTTAGTTTCAAACTTGCCTGTATATTTTAACGCTAAATGTATTTGTGTATGAACCTTGAAAAATACACCTCTCTGTATATATATGTATACACATCTTATCTTGAGATGATTTCGGGGCTTTTAGTGTCCCCGCGGCCCGGTCCTCGACCAGGCCTCCACCCCCAGGAAGCAGCCCGTGACAGCTGACTAACACTCAGGTACCTATTTTACTGCTAGGTAACAGGGGCATAGGGTGAAAGAAACTCTGCCCATTGTTTCTCGCCGGCGCCTGGGATCGAACCCAAGACCACAGGATCACAAGTCCAGCGTGCTGTCCGCTCGGCCGACCGGCTCACATGCTGGTATATTTTTTCCCGTGGTTATAAAGGTATGTTTTTTCCATTTTATGTAAAATATGTCGTTCCCTCATTATTAAATTTGACAGTGACACGGTGTGTCTTTGTGAAATATATATATATTTTGAAATATATGGAAATTATATATTTCTTCATGTTTATCTATATAAAAGTCTATATAAATTGTATCATATGTGTTTGGTTGTCACAAGTTGGAGGTCAGACGTTTTGGGTTAACTTCACCGAAATTTGCACAGGGAATGCTGATGGGTAGGGGCCTAACATGGATGGGTCTGGGTTGGCCCCATTGTTCTCAGTAAAGCGTGGCCAGCGCTCATGACGACCCAAATAAAGTAGGTGGTGACTGGAATCGGGTTGACCCTCCCCCCCAAAAAAAAAACTAATTAAAATCAATAATTTGTCTATTTTGTAAAACATTATGCACTGACATCAGCAAATTAATAAAAAATTATACTCATCATAATTTGCTCATAGTGACCCAAGCACTGGGTTGACCAGCTGCCGGGTCGACCCGAGCACCGCCGGGTACACCCATCTAGGGCTGCATCTATAGGTCACATATGCAGAGCATTGCAGGTTTCTCAAATAGGAAAATCAGTAGGAGCCGTAAGGAGGTTTCGAACTTATGCGCGAGGTACAAAGCTACATTCGAACCCTCTTCGCGGCTCCTACCCATTTTCTCATCCTGTTCGTGTGATTTCTTTGTGCATTTCTCATTTGGGTTCAGATATATATCTTTATTTTATACTTAGTTAAGTTGCCAGTGATGAAGTAGTTAGGGGAACACTACGGAGCGGTGTAGTGGGTGAATAGGGGACAGAAAACGGGTAGAAATGGGTAAGAGAAAACGGGAAGTGATGGGTAAGACAGAAAACGGGTAGTGAAGGGTAAGACACAGACGAGGTGGTAAGCGCAGGTAATCGCCAGAAGTAAGCGCAGAGCATCTAGACAGAGTTGGCTGTCCACGTTTCCTTTCACCTGACGCACCTGTTCACCCAGCAGTAAATAGCTCCCCGTACCGTAGCCGAACGCGACGCCATCACTTAAATATATTTCACAGATATTGATTGTGTCATATATTAAGCATATAATGTATACCATTTAGTATATCAGGCTATACCTCTTCTAGTCATGGTCAGAACCTCAAATACAGTTTAGTATTTATTACATACAATATACTTCAAGAGTTTGCTGATTAGACTTGTGAGAGCTTGGTCCAACAGGCTGTTGCTTGGAGCGGCCCGCAGGCCCGCATGGCCACCACAGCCTGGTTGGTCCGGCACTTCTTGCAAGAAATTGTCTAATATTTTCTTGTCCAATTTTGTTCCTTCAGTGTTTTTCATGGTTGGTGGGAGGGTATAGAACAGCTGTGGACCTCTGACGCTTAGACAGTGTTCTCTGACTGTGGCTATGGCACCTCTACTCCTCTCTGTACCTATGGCACCTCTACTCTTCACTGGTTCTATTTTGAATTTCCTTCCATACCATTGGCTCCAGTATGTTGTTAGTTTACTGTGCAAATTTTGGACTCGACCTTCCAGAATGTTCCATTAATATATTACTCGACACCTTTCTCTCATGTCCTGCCAGAGAGTACATTTTAAGAGCCTTGAGACGGTCCCAATAGTTAAGGTACTTTATCCTGTCTATGTATGCCGTGTATGTTCTCTGTATTCCCTGTATGTCAGCAACCTCTCGTGCTGTGAAGGGGGAAGTGAGTACCGAGCAGCACTCAAGACGGGACAGCACAAGTGACCTACAAGTCAGAGCACTGTGGTGGGATCCCTGGATGTGAAGGTTCTCATAATACATCTTATCATTGTCCTGGCCGACGCTATGTTTGCTTGGTCTTGCTCACTAAACGTTGGGTCGTCTCATAATCAGTACTCCCAGATGCTGTATACCTTGTTTGGTCTTATATATGGAGATTTGATGATGTGTACTCATCTAGTTGTGCTTGCGGGGGGTTGAGCTCTGGCTCTTTGGTCCCGCCTCTCAACTGTCAATCAACTGATGTACAGGATCCTGAGCCTACTGGGTTCTGTCATATCTACACTTGAAACTGTCTATGGAGTCAGCCTCCACCACATCACTGCCTAATGCATTCCATTTGTCAACCACTCTGACACTAAAAAACTTCTTTCTAACGTCCCTGTGGCTCATGTGGGTACTCAGTTTCCACCTGTGTCCCCTTGTTCGCGTACCACCCGTGTTAAATAATCCATCCTTGTCTATCCTGTCAATTCTTCTGATAATTTTGTGTGTGGTGATCATGTCTCCCCTAATTCTTCTGTCTTCCAGCGACGTGAGGTGCATTTCCCGCAGCCTTTCCTCATAACTCATGCCTCTTAGTTCTGGGACTAGCCTAGTGGTATACCTCTGAACTTTCTCCAGATTCGTCTTATGTTTGACAAGATATGTTTACCTGAATTTACCTGAGGGCTACTAACACTAATGACCTCGACGAGGACAGGACGCCGGCGGCTTGTCGAAGCCGCCCCCCCCCCTTTGAATTGATGATCTTTTCCAATTTTCCATACTTTTCCAGTACGGGCTCCATGCTGGGGGCTGCATACTCCAGGGTTGGTCTTACGTATGTGGTATACAAGGTTCCGAATTCCTTACACAAGTTTCTAAATGCAGTTCTGATGTTAGCCAGCAATATATGCGTGTGTATGTGTGTGCGTGTCTGTGTGTGTGTGTGTGTCTGTGTGTGAGTGAGTGAGTGTGTGTGCGTGTCTGTGTGTATATATATATGTATGAGGACATGTATGTATGTACACAAGTGCACATAAAACCACTTAATAGCAAGAAAACCTGCCTCTCAATCAGCTAATTACCGGACAGTTAGTGTAAATTGCTGTGCTAGTCCCAAGGGTGACGGACGGGGCTGTTATTGGGTGAACAGACTCATCAACACCACCTGAAAGGGACCTGGGAGTCAATGGGGATTAGAGCAGGAGTCTAGGGCATTGATATCAACGAGGAGGGAGTCTAGGGCATTGATATCAACGAGGAGGGAGTCTAGGGCATTGATATCAACAGGAAGGGTGTCTAGGGCATTGATATCAACAGGAAGGGTGTCTAGGGCATTGATATCAACAGGAAGGGTGTCTAGGGCATTGATATCAACAGGAAGGGTGTCTAGGGCATTGATATCAACAGGAAGGGTGTCTAGGGCATTGATATCAACAGGAAGGGTGTCTAGGGCATTAATATCAACAGGAAGGGTGTCTAGGGCATTGATATCAACACGGAGGGAGTCTAGGACATTGATACCAACACTGAGGGAGTCTAGGGCATTGATATCAACGAAGAGGGAGTCTAGGGCATTGATATCAACAGGCAGGGTGACTGGGGTCCATGATATCAACGTCTGGCCTGAGGAGCTAAGTGTGTGTAGTGGTAAAGAGTTCGCATATTTACTAGCAGGGAAGGTTCCGGAGCGCATAGAGCAGGGGTAAAAATATTTGCTGGCAATTGGCTAATTTTTCACGTCCATTTAACCAATCGCACGAGTCGAAAGCAACTCTAGAGAGGTGACCAATCACATTGCGTGGCTCGGCAATCTCATGGACTAATCAGTTGCGCAGTTAGGAAGCAGGAATCACTAATCCCTGGCGAGGAATAATATCTCTGGATACCAATCCCTGAGTGTATTCGCGCACTACCCCTCAAGAGCCGACCAATCATAGGCGGAAGACGCTGGCTAGAAGAACCAATCACAGTACCTTACCTTGAGGTGCTTCCGGGGCTTAGCGTCCCCGCGGCCCGGTCGTCGACCAGGCCTCCAGTAGAGGCGAATCCTCTACTGGTGGATTCGCAGTAGAGCGAATCCTTCCCATATTTCAAGACCAATGATAAACCCAATAAAATATTCCGAAGGAAAAGTATTCGAGGTTATCTGAGAGACAGAGGAATAGATAGAGAAATAGATGAATAGCGATAAAGATTGATAGGGAGAGAAAGAATGCGCATCTCGTTGCGACACTGGAAGAGTCTTGGAGCTGGAAGAAGCGTTGAGAGAGCATTGAGATCCAAGATTGGATCCCGCGGTAAGTGTTGGCGTGTAGGTGCACCGGAGAGCTCCAAGGACACACACACACACACACACACACACACACACACACACACACACACACACACACACACACACACACACACACACACACACACACACACACTGACAAAAGTGTTGATCAGTGACGAGGATAAATTACGAGGGAACGAGCAAGCATAATATTAGACACAAAAGCGAATAGTCAGTTATTGGAAATGTGAATGTATACATATATATATATATATATATATATATATATATATATATATATATATATATATATATATATATATATATATATTCCATGGAAAAACTATATAAATGGAGGTTAAACATACTATTGAACCAGAGCTGCCTTGATGGAGTGGCTCTCCCCAGTGGAATATACGATCTATCTTGAGGTTATCTTGAGATGATTTCGGGGCTTTTAGTGTCCCCGCGGCCCGGTCCTCGACCAGGCTTCCACCCCCAGGAAGCAGCCCGTGACAGCTGACTAATACCCAGGTACCTAATTTACTGCTAGGTAACAAATGTATGGAGACAAATCCTATGGAGATGGAGACAAATCCTATACAAAGACTCCACTCATAGATTTGGGGAACAGCACACACACACACACCCTCCCGGAGCCCAGGAGCTGAAGCCCAACCAACGCATACACAGGTGATCAGGTAAGTACAGTTTGAATGAAAGTATTATTATTAGTAACAGTCTCCGTGGTGTAGTGGTAAGACACTCGCCTGGCGTTCCGCGAGCGCTATGTCATGGGTTCGTATCCTGGCCGGGGAGGATTTACTGGGCGCAATTCCTTAACTGTAGCCTCTGTTTAACGCAACAGTAAAATGTGTACTTGGATGAAAAAACGATTCTTCGCGGCAGGGGATCGTATTCCAGGGACCATAGGATTAAGGACTTGCCCGAAACGCTACGCGTACTAGTGGCTGTACAAGAATGTAACAACTCTTGTATATATCTCAAAAATTAGGTGAGGATAGTGGGAGAAAGAATACTAAAATATGGGTATGTAAGTCCGTAGATTATCACCTAGTTAGCTTTTTTTGACACACTGTACTCCACTTCATATAGTCTAGGGCAGCTGCACTAATGCAGATGTACCTCATGTATTAATAAAAAAAATACGGTACGGTGCTATTAATACGGGCTCACCATAGCCCGTGCTACTTGGAACTTGTTCAGAGTAGCTGAATCTATAACAACAACAAGGGTGCTATTTTGTAAATAAACAATAACCATATTCGTTTTCCATGGCTACAGAAAACGGGGAATGGAAATCCTTCAATCCTTCAAAAGGCAACTTGTAATTAATTTGGCCGGGAAAGATCAAACACAAAAAAATAGGTGTACAAATTTTCCAGATTTTAATTTTTGGAACAGATTTTTAACCTGTGACCTGGGGCCAGATTCACGAAGCAGTTACTCAAGCACTTACGAACGTGTACATCTTTTCTCAATCTTTGACGGCTTTGGTTACATTTATTAAACAGTTTACAAGCATGAAAACTTGTCAATCAACTGTTGTTATTGTTATAAACAGCCTCCTGGTGCTTCGGAGCCCCTTAACTGTTTAATAATTGTAAACAAAGCCGCCAACGATTGAGAAAAGATGTACAGGTTCGTAAGTGCTTGCGTAAGTGCTTTAGTGAATCTGGCCCCTTAAGGAGTATATGAAGCCTAGTGTAACTAGAGCTGAATAACAAAATTGAATTTGAATTTTATATTTTGATTCACGAAGCAGTTACTTGCGTAACTGCTTCGTGAATCTGGCCCCTGGTTACCAGCTGAGCGATGCTTCCCGCGCTACACAGCCGCCACGTGGGCGACACTATGTAAACAGTCAGATCAGCTGACCTGTGTTTACATTGCCACGCTCTTCACGTAATTATACAAAAAATAAATCACAATTTAGTTACTTCGACAGTTTGTGGCATTTTTACTTTGGGAAGTTGAACGTATTTTATTTCCTGATTTTTTTTTTCATTGGCGTATAGAATTTAGAGTTTGTTCTGTCTGTCTGTCTCTCTCTCTCTCCCCCTCCCTCTCTCTCTCTCTCTCCCTGTCCCTGAAGCAGCGTGGCCCCTGGCATCGCTCTGGGCTGCGACATTCCCACATCAGGTTTGATGAGTTGTGTTTGCCAATTATGAATGAATGTTGGAGCCTTTGATGCAGCCGTGATTGAGCATAAACACTGCAACGTAATTATTTACACGCTTGTAAAAGAATTTTAAAACAGCTTAGTTTTCCATCCAAAAGCTTTGGATAATTTTGCAGCCACGAACCATGCAATTCACGACAGCTTTGCAAAGCTTCAAGCTGCAAGTACACTGAACAAGCTGATGGTGGAACATGGTTAAGAGGTTCTTAGCGTTTGGAAAATAAGGCAAAAGCTTACTCAAGCAACTTCAAGACAAAAAACAGTCTGAGCCGCTTGGGGGAAAAAAGTCTATTGTGATATTAATGATTTTCTTTTAATTGGGCAAGATAGAACTGGTCGATACCTGAGTTTGTAGTCTATGTTGTTGTTGTTGTTCTATGTTACTACTCTCTCTGTCTGTCTGTCTGTCTCTCTCTCTCTCTCTCTCTCTCTCTCTCTCTCTCTCTCTCTCTCTCTCTCTCTCTCTCTCTCTCTCTCTCTCTCTCTGTCTCTCTCTCTCTCTCTCTGTCTCTCTCTCTCTGTCTCTCTCTCTCTCTCTCTCTCTCTCTCTCTCTCTCTCTCTCTCTCTCTCTCTCTCTCTCTCTCTGTCTCTCTCTCTCTCTCTGTCTCTCTCTCTCTCTCTCTCTCTCTCTCTCTCTCTCTCTCTCTCTCTCTCTCTGTCTCTCTCTCTCTCTCTCTCTCTCTCTCTCTCTCTCTCTCTCTCTCTCTCTCTCTCTCTCTCTCTCTCTCTCTCTCTCTCTCTCTCTCTCTCTCTCTCTCTCTGTCTCTCTCTCTCTCTCTCTCTCTCTCTCTCTCTCTCTCTCTCTCTCTCTCTCTCTCTCTCTCTCTCTCTCTCTCTCTCTCTCTCTCTCTCTCTCTCTCTCTCTCTCTCTCTCTCTCTCTCTCTCTCTCTCTCTCTCTCTCTACCGTCCACTTAGGCTGGACGGTAGAGCGACGATCTCGCTTCATGCAGGTCGGCGTTCAATCCCCGACCGTCCACAAGCGGTTGGGCACCATTCCTTACCCCCGTCCCATCTCAAATCCTTATCCTGACCCCTTCCAAGTGCTATATAGTCGTAATGACTTGGCGCTTTCCCCCTGATAGTTCCCTTCTCTCTGTGTTTACCTGTTTCCGTCAAGAGGAGACAGAAGACCTAGGTAGGAGCGTGGAGGTAGTAAAGAGTGTCGACTGGAGGCAACAACTGGAGAGAACGAGAGGTAAATGAGGCACTAAGGCTGTAGAGGAGCTGGAGAGGGGGAAGAACAGCAAAAGAGGAGGAGGAAGGGCAAAAAATAGAGCAAGGGGGGTGCAAATGTGAGACCCCCCTGGCTCTTCCCAGCGGTTCTCAGTGTTCTAAACAGGAGAAAAGTTATCCCAGAGGGATTCGTAATGACCGACTGGTCGCAATGGTTCATGCAATTCCCAGAAATTCACTGAAGGGTCAGCGGTATTAGCTCTTGGTCCCCGCCTTTCTAACCTTGATAATGTGTTATGTCCACTGCATACATTTCTCTGTAACACACACACACACACACACACACACACACACACACACACACACACACACACACACACACACACACATACACACACACACACACACACACACACACACACACACACACACACACACACACACACACATACACACACACACACACACACACATACACACACACACACACACACACACACACACACACACACACACACACACACACACACACACACACACATACACACACACACACACACACACATACACACACACACACACACACACACACACACACACACACACACACACACACACATACACACACACACACACACACACACACACACACACACACACACACACACACACACACACACACACACACACACACACACACACACACACACACACACACACACACACACACACACACACACACACACACACACACACACACACACACACACACACACACACACACACACTCTTCCCTGCTCCCCCAACACAGTCAAAGGGTAGCTGAGCAACCTCCCCTCACCCCCTTACCCCTCAGTGAGAGGTGAGAGAATGCCTACCAGAGGCGAAAACCTGCTCTGTAGGATGAGAGTCGACGCCGAACTACAAATTGTTAGGAGGATTGCCGCGTCCATTGTTAGTGGCAGCAACAGGAAGGTGGAACGAGAGAGAGAGAGAGAGAGAGAGAGAGAGAGAGAGAGAGAGAGAGAGAGAGAGAGAGAGAGAGAGAGTCAACCACTATTCCCCCATCAATTTCACCCCTGGTCTAATCCTCCAATCACCCACCACCCTTATACTCAGACCTTCTTAACAAGCGTGTTTAAATGGTTCAGTGACGTAATGACTGTTACTGCTGATTGACTGACTTTCTTCTCCTGTTGTTAACATGTTAGTGCTTGTTTCACTTGTGTTTTGTAAACTGCTTAAGACCATTATCAGATTGCTGATCTTGAATAGCATTATGTACTATGAGTGCCACGAATATACCATGGGTGCCATTAAGAATATGTTATGGACGCCGGGAATATTTGATGGCACCAAAAATATACCATAGGCGCCAAGAATATATCGTGGGCGCCATGAATATACCACAGCCACCAAGAATATATCGTGGGCGCCATGAATATACCACAGCCACCAAGAATATACCACAGACACCAAGAATATACCACAGCCACCAAGAATATACCACAGACACCAAGAATATACCACAGACACCAAGAATATACCACAGCCACCAAGAATATACCACAGACACCAAGAATATACCACAGCCACCAAGAATATACCACAGACACCAAGAATATACCACAGCCACCAAGAATATACCACAGACACCAAGAATATACCACAGACACCAAGAATATATCACAGCCATCAAGAATATACCACAGACACCAAGAATATACCACAGACACCAAGAATATACCACAGCCACCAAGAATATACCACAGCCACCAAGAATATACCACAGCCACCAAGAATATATCACAGACACCAAGAATATACCACAGACACCAAGAATATACCACAGCCACCAAGAATATACCACAGACACCAAGAATATACTACAGGCACCAAGAATATACCACAGGCACCAAGAATATACCACAGGCACCAAGAATATACCACAGCCACCAAGAATATACCACAGCCACCAAGAATATACCACAGACACCAAGAATATACCACAGCCACCAAGAATATACCACAGGCACCAAGAATATACCACAGCCACCAAGAATATACCACAGGCACCAAGAATATACCACAGGCACCAAGAATATACCACAGCCACCAAGAATATACCACAGGCACCAAGAATATACCACAGGCACCAAGAATATACCACAGCCACCAAGAATATACCACAGACACCAAGAATATACCACAGCCACCAAGAATATACCACAGGCACCAAGAATATACCACAGCCACCAAGAATATACAACAGCCACCAAGAATATACCACAGACACCAAGAATATACCACAGCCACCAAGAATATACCACAGCCACCAAGAATATACCACAGACACCAAGAATATACCACAGCCACCAAGAATATACCACAGACACCAAGAATATACCACAGACACCAAGAATATACCACAGACACCAAGAATATACCACAGACACCAAGAATATACCACAGCCACCAAGAATATACCACAGCCACCAAAAATATACCACAGCCACCAAGAATATACCACAGACACCAAGAATATACCACAGACACCAAGAATATACCACAGACACCAAGAATATACCACAGACACCAAGAATATACCACAGCCACCAAGAATATACCACAGCCACCAAGAATATACCACAGCCACCAAGAATATACCACAGACACCAAGAATATACCACAGACACCAAGAATATACCACAGGCACTATGAATATACCACAGCCACCAAGAATATACCACAGACACCAAGAATATACCACAGCCACCAAGAATATACCACAGCCACCAAGAATATACCACAGACACCAAGAATATACCACAGACACCAAGAATATACCACAGGCACCAAGAATATACCACAGCCACCAAGAATATACCACAGCCACCAAGAATATACCACAGACACCAAGAATATACCACAGGCACCAAGAATATATCACAGACACCAAGAATATACCACAGACACCAAGAATATACCACAGACACCAAGAATATACCACAGACACCAAGAATATACCACAGCCACCAAGAATATACCACAGACACCAAGAATATACCACAGCCACCAAGAATATACCACAGCCACCAAGAATATACCACAGACACCAAGAATATACCACAGGCACCAACAATATACCACAGACACCAAGAATATACCACAGGCACCAACAATATACCACAGACACCAAGAATATACCACAGACACCAAGAATATACCACAGACACCAAGAATATACCACAGACACCAAGAATATACGTTATTAACCCATTTCATAAGTAAAGGTTATGACACATAATTTAAACTCGATGTTGTGAGCGATTACTAAAGAAAAACAGTAGAAAAAGAACTTAAACTTATGGGAACTGAAGTGTGAGAAGCTAACCTCATTACTCAGATATATTTGATCACTTTATTTATTAGTTTTATAATAATAATTATTATGAACACATATCTTGCTTCATCTTCCAACATCTCGTTCATTAAGCATTTTCCTGCAAGTTCTTTGGTGACTCGTGGCTATTAAAATACCAGAAGATATTAAGACGAGAAGGTGTTGAGAGCATCATAAGGATCTCATCTCTGGTCGCCATGACAACCCGAGCAACCGCTAAGCATCCATGGAGGAATGTGTGTGTGTGAATGATCTGAAATGATTATTGCATCTCTCTGGTCGGAGGCTGAAGGCCACTGAAGGATATATATCACTCGGAGGACATAATTTGATATTTTTATTATGATAATGAGGAAAGTTTAGCCATCAAAGGATCATAAATATGGTATAGATTTATTATATTATTAGTCTGTAAGTTACGCGGTTATCTGATTTTCGAACTCTGGTATTTCTGGTGCAAGTGTATGTGTGTCAGGTAATATGGAGTGTTAGGAGGTGTCTGTAGGTGTGAAGGTGTCTTAGGGTGAGGGGTAGGGGTGTAGAGAGATAGTGGGGGTGTGTGTGGGGGTGTGTGTGGGGGGGTGTGTGGGTGTGTGTGGGTGTGTGTGGGGGTGTGTGGGTGTGTGTGGGTGTGTGTGGGGGTGTGTGGGTGTGGGGGTACAGTAACATGTAGAGTCTCCAGAGTGATAGTGAACAAGAGGTCCTAAACAATGCTATACAATCCTTGAAATGTACAGCCAGGAAAGTTTAATTAATTACACACACACACACATTATATATATATATATATATATATATATATATATATATATATATATATATATATATATATATATATATATATATATATATATATATATATATATATATATATATATATATGTCGTACCTAGTAGCCAGAACTCACTTCTCAGCCTACTATGCATGGCCCGATTTGCCTAATAAGCCAAGTTTTCCTGAATTAATATATTTTCTCTAAATTTTTTCTTATGAAATGATAAAGCTACCCATTTCATTATGTATGAGGTTAATTTTTTTTCATTAGAGTTAAAATTAACGTAGATATATGACCGAACCTAACCAACCCTACCTAACCTAACCTAACCTATATCTATAAGTTAGATTGGGTTATGTAGCCGAAAAAGTTAGGTTAGGTTAGGTTAGGTAGGTTCGGTAGCCGAAAAACAATTAATTCATGAAAACTTGGCTTATTAGGCAAATCGGGCCTTGCATAGTAGGCTGAGAAGTGAGTTCTGGCTACTAGGTACGACATATATATATATATATATATATATATATATATATATATATATATATATATATATATATATATATATATATATATATATATATATATATATATATATATATATATATATATATATATATATATATATATATGATGAGTGGTAGAGATGAGGACAAGGCAGGTAACAAAGAGTGAGGCACAGAAATACAGAGAGACACAGCCACCTGCAGCAGGAGTCTTTGCATTGTTCATGTCAGAGGCTAATGGTGTCTTTGTTTGGGGGACCATTTTGGGGGAACTGGTGTGAGGAGCTGTGGGGGGTAGTGTGGGTGTGACCCCTGCTCTCTCTCTCTCTCTCTCTCTCTCTCTCTCTCTCTCTCTCTCTCTCTCTCTCTCTCTCTCTCTCTCTCTCTCTCTCTCTCTCTCTCTCTCTCTCTCTCTCTCTCTCTCTCTCTCTCTCTCTCTCTCTCTCTCTCTCTCTCTCTCTCTACACTACAAGGTGATCGTGACACAACTAGCACCGGAAAGTTACTTAAACCAAATAACTTCTTCTGTATGTGGGAAGGTGTTGACCATAATAAACTACTAAGGAACCCAAACACTCGGCCAAGACTGCTTACACAGCTTGAGCTGGAATATCACCAGAATAAGCAGCACCGGACTGGAGTCCACACCTCGTCAAACACAAAATAGAATTAAAAAATACAGAGCTTCGAACCATACTGTTTGGACAAGATATGACAGCTCAAACGCGGAGTCCTAGACAAGAGAAGAGCACATGATCACATCATACAAGATACTGTGGGGGTAATGGATAATGTGGAGAGAACATTCAGTCCAGCTTATAATGCACCCCAACATCTCCGAGACGGTGCATACAGAGCTAAACCTCATTACCTGAAGGTAATCACTCACACATCAACATAATAAGCTATACCGCCTCCTCTCTCTCTCTCCCTCTCACCTCTCTCTCTCTCTCCTCCTACCTCTCTTCCTCTTCCTCTTCCTCCTCCTCCTCCTCTTCCATATAAGTTAATTAGCAACCTGAGCACAAGGCAACACTCCAACACCGCTAATGTTTGTCTTTCATTTGACTTTTTGTATGTTTTAAATCTATATTTTATGTTGAGAGTGTCTTTGTTATATTGGGGTGTTACCTGGGTAGGTGACTCTGCCTCCTGGCTAATCTGGCAGGATTAGGAGGATCTAATCCTGCTGATTAGGACCTTCTGATGCTGTCTTCCTGATGCTGTCATCTTCATGCTGTCCTCCCCCCTCATGCTGTCCTCCTCATGCTGTCCTCCCCCCTCATGCTGTCCTCCTCATGCTGTCCTCCTCATGCTGTCCTCCCCCCTCATGCTGTCCTCCTCATGCTGTCCTCCTCATGCTGTCCTCCTCATGCTGTCCTCCTCATGCTGTCCTCCTCATGCTGTCCTCCTCATGCTGCCCTCCTCATGCTGTCCCCCCTCATGCTGCCCCCCCCCTCATGCTGCCCCCCCTCATGCTGCCCCCCCCCCTCATGCTGCCCCCCCTCATGCTGCCCCCCCCTCATGCTGCGGTTCATCAGCACTCCTGCAAGCATGACCAAGTGCAGAATTAACTTACAACATCATTACATGTGCAAATTTCTCGCCGCTGATTTAGAATTATGCATTAGGAAAATATTGAGTTTGTCCCGTCTAGAAAATGTTGTGGCTTTCACAATGTTTGGGGAAAGTTTTTAAATTTACGGCGTGTGTAATGTTTTCAAAATAACATTAATCAAACAGCGTGTGTATATATATATATAATATATATATATAAATCTATTCCTTTTGCCTACAGGTCCTCAATTATGTCGTCTATCTCCTCACTCGGGCGTGCGGGCGTGATGGTGCTTCCCGCCCTGCTGTTGCTGGTCCTGGCCGCCCACGCCCACGCCGGCCCACTGGCTAAGAGGGTATGTACACACCCACACACACACAGTATATATATATTATGAATACAGTGCATAGGAGATTGTAAAGAAAGTTAGAAGTAGCGAGAGGTAAACAGTAGGTCTGTGAGACAATGTTTGTGTCTCCAGTCCTCGTCATCCACTCAAACTTCGCGCCAACATGGCCGCCTTTGTCATGAAAATGGCAGCGGTAATGTTGCTCTTGGTTCGTCATATGTGCCATTAGTACCTGTGTTTCCTGTCCTAGTTAGTGTGATGGTGTGCTCCACCATGGGGTTAGTTGCGTTCACTCTATGTGTTGCTGCTTTGGGTTTTTTGACAAGGGGGGAAGGGGGGTTTATAGGTCTGGTAGGCTTATCTAGAAGCTCTCATGCTACGGTGACCCGGAATTATAAGTTTTTCAGTTACTTTCTTTTACATATTCTCTCTTTCTCTCTCTTTTCTTATATATCTATTTGTTTGATGTTTACCTTTTCATGCTGGTGTTCTTCCTGCTGTCCTCAATACTCTCCGTCACATTATACGGACTGTGTTATGTTATAAATTATATTGTATTATACTGATATTTTACATCAAATGATTACATTAAATATCTCGTCTCTTGCAGGATATTGGAGACCTCCTCGAGGGCAAGGACAAGCGACCTTTCTGTAATGCTTTCACAGGTAAGGCAGAGAGAGAGAGAGAGAGAGAGAGAGACAGAGAGAGAGAGAGAGAGAGAGAGAGAGAGAGAGAGAGAGAGAGAGAGAGAGAGAGAGAGAGAGAGAGAGAGAGAGAGATGGTCCAAATGTTAGGGCACCATTCCTTCATTCCGTCATTTGCCCTCCCGTGTGCAATATAGTGTTACCGAGAGCGGTTGAGTCTGACAGTACCCTTGTCTGCCGTGTTGCAGGGTGCGGCAAGAAGCGGTCAGACCCCGGCCTGGAGGGCGTGGCCTCCAGCTCCGAGCTCGATGCCCTCGCTAAACACGTCCTGGCTGAGGCCAAACTGTGGGAGCAGCTCCAGAACAAGGTACTCCATCTCCGTCTTCTCCTTCCCATAGCCTAATGACGTGAATAATAACTTCTCGGTGTAAAAGCTTCCTGATGTTATTACCGCATCTTGACCTCAGTTCGAGCCTCGCGTTACTTATTAAAACGTATTTGTAGTATTATGAATTATTTCAGATGGAAGTGATGCGGACCCTGGCGGCCCGCATGGAGAACCACCCACTGTACAGGAGGAGGAGGTCCGCCCCTCAGGACCCCCGCCACCACCTCACTACATCTCCCAAACAAAAGGTAGCGACACATCTCGCCCATTTACGGGCTCACCATAGCCCGTGCTACATGGACACTTCGTCCTGAGTAGCTAAATCTTTAACAACAACAACATCTCGCCCGTCACTAGTACATCACTTTCTTATAATAAGGTGCCATACAAGTTACAGCCCCGCTCCTGTGCCAGGTAAGTCCACTACGGGCTCACCATAGCCCGTGTTACTTGGAACTTTTTGTTCTCAGTAGCTGAATCTATAACAACAACAATGTGCCATAGGTAGACCTATTCTAGTTGAGGCGTAGGTGTAGGCGTCGGCCTGGCTGGCTAACTGTTCACTACCCAATACTCTTGTCCAACTGAGATTTCAGAATGTCGTTTCTTCAAGAGTTCTAATTTATGTAGCCATTTAAAAGTACACAACCGGTTAGGAAAGACCCCTAGTAATGGTCTGGGGGTCAGGCCATCACTGGCCTACCCCCATTGGCACATAAGCACACTGACCTCCATTATCCATTGGAAGATAAGCGCGGTATCTACCAATGATGTTCCCATGACATTTTCCACATTATTTTGACCATCTACATACGGAGTCTGAAGTGACTGACAGGGAAACTCTCTCACACTCAAAGAAAACAATATCTGATAGTTAGACGCAAGTGATGTATCTCCTTTGTTGAAAATTGGAACCACATTAGCAACCTTCCACGACTCTGGCACTCCGCCTGACTCTAATGATTTATTAAATATAGTAAACAATGACTCGCAAAGTTCCTCTTTGCATTTCTTTAGTACCCTGGCAAACACTTCGTCCGGCCCCTGGGATGTAATGCATAATGTAGACCTGTGTGCTGGCGGAGGGTCGCGCCACCGTCCCCTCACGAAGCTTGCTCACCTGTGTGTGTGTTCTCCTTCCACAGGTGGAGTCTGAGAAGCAGTAAGAGGAGATAAGACGAGTGTGGTGGTCTCCCCCAGGGGTAACGAGCCAATATTCCATCCCTCGGGGGTTTAAGGGGAACCACCACCCCCCCAACTCATCACCACCTCCCTGTTACGACCCCTACCCCTCTCCACCTGCTCTACAGTCACCACTACACTACCACTCCTCCACAAGACTCATCTTACTCATCACGCGGTGTTATAAAGTAGTGTACATTTGGTCCACTGGAGTACCTATCGACGTAATATATAAAACTGATCAACAAACTTGTTATGGCCCACCAGTCAACGTATACTTATTGAAAATGTTTTAGAAATCAACAAAATATGTTTACATATATATATATTTTTCCTCATATGAAAATGTTTGCTATTTCACTGTATTTTTAGATGTTCTAAACATGCCGGTCGTGTGCCGCCGACTACGATGTTACCTTCGATCACATACGGTAGCGGGGTTGTTCCTGCTCTTGGAACACTGTTTGGGAGAGTCCGGGGCTCAGATCACTGTGTGGGAGGTCCCAAGGAGCTCTGATCACTGTGTTGACTGTCCTGGGGGCTCAGATCACTGTGTGGGAGGTCCCGAGGAGCTCTGATCATTGTGTTGGAGTTCCTGGGGGCTCTGATCACTGTGTTGGAGGTCCAGGGGACTCTGATCATTGTGTTGACTGTCCTGGGGGCTCTGATCACTGTGTTGGAGATCCTGGGGGCTCTGATCACTGTGTGGGAGGTGTTGGATCAGTGAGTCACACCTCAGTAAAGTCTTACTACCGACTTTGTGTTTAGGAGATCTGACCTGGGATTGTATGGCCTGGTGTTAAAGCAAATTACAGCCTTTACGTTCCTCCGAATATGAGTTTTATTATCCTCTCTCCAAACTCTTCATGTAGCAAGAACAAAAGAATAACAATCTATAGAAGTGCTATTGGCTTACGGGTCCTATATATAAACATCCCTCCATTCGTTCCTACAGCCCCGCTCCTGTGCCAGGTAAGTCCACTACGGGCTCACCATAGCCCGTGCTACTTACTGTACAAAATAATTAGTTTTGTACTGATGATCAGTGAGTTAACTACTATGATGTTATCTGATAACTTGTTCCATAGGTCTGCAAGTGTTCCCAATGGACATAATATCCAAAAGCAACGCCATTCACGTTGATTCACTGTTGAAATATCGACACTTCAATACTGTACCCACTGGGTCTCTGAACTAGTGTTTATCTAATTATTTTATAAACATAATGCTATCCAACTTATATCCAGTGTTTCGTGTTCTATCAGGAATTCCACGTACTAATGCTAATAGTACCAATAATTAGTACTAATGCCAATGCTAATCTGCAGCAACTCCACTTGCCACTGGAACCTTTTTTTCTGGTGTTTCACGAACAACTAATAACATCCGCCAGGAGCCAAACAGCTTCCCAAATTACGAGCAGCCTGGAGCCAGAAACAGGGACAGTGTTTCGTCATGGAGGTGCCGGATTTGATGCCTCGACCGTCTGCGCCTCCTGGAGGTCCGCTTGCTGAAGGCGACCAACTTATTTGGCATGCTTATTGTTTACGGTTCCCGGCTCGGGAGTACCCGGAGAAGTATGAGTGATTCGTGTGCTTGGTTTCTGTCTGTGTTGTGTGTGATGTTTACACGCAGTGCCTGCGTGTACAGGGGGGTGTGTCTTTGTCTGTGCGTGTGTGTGGTGTGGGTGTTTGTATCCTGGGTCCTGCGTGGCCTGTTTTGTTGTGTTTGCGATTTGTTTTGTGCTTTGCCTTTCGTATGGGTGTTTGTGTTGTGGTTGTGGGTGTTGGGTGTCCATTCTTTCCTGTCTTTGAGCGCGCTCCGTGTGTTGTGGTGGCGGGCGTCTTGGTGTGGGGTGGTGTGGTGGTGTGTGTCGTATGGGTTGTGTCTGCGTGTGATTATTTCTTTGTCCTTGTAATTGCTTTATTCTTTGTACCTATTTTCTGTTATGTTCTAATATGTAGTTTTTGGATTTCATGTTGTTATTGGTGCCCTCATTTGTGTCCGGTTCTGCTCCTTTGTGTCCAGGGTCGGACTGGCCGTGATTGTGTTCTCATTTACTCCCATTTTCTGTTCTTGGGGTGTTAGGCTTTCTGTACATTTGCTGTAATTTTTATGTATTTTTTCTTGTACATTTTTGTTATTGTCCTTATGTCATTTATTTGTTGTGTATTATATGCATTTTCTGTCCCATGCTGTTGGTGGGTTTCTTTGCTTGTGTCCTGTGTGCTTTCCTGTGACCCTTTGTATGTATTTTATGTCTGTTTTATGGTGTTTGCTTTAAGCACGATTGTTTGTATTTATATGTTGTTTTGCACTTCTTCCCTGTGTTTGTACTTTGGTGTTTTTATATCAATAAAAAAAATAACACTGGATATACAACGAACAGCCTTATCCGACGTTATATGACGATATTTATTTATTTATTTATATACATAAAGGTACATTGGGGATTAACAGATAACATAAAAATTAAGTTGAATTTACATTCTTGTAAAGCCACTAGCACGCAAAGCGTTTCGGGCAAATCCTTAAACTAACAGATAATTTGTAGATAATTAACAGTAAAATTGACAAAAAATTTTTACAGGTACATTGCAAGAAATTTTGACACAAAAGTAGATTAGAATAATACACAGTTTTTAGTTTAGTTCATTTATTATGCACCCCATACCCATCTTGTGGGCGGTAGTGGAAAGGGTTACAGAGGCACATAATGGGCTCAGAATAGCAATAATTGCTGTTTGGCTATTAATAGTGCATTGATATCCTCAACAATAGATAAAATGAAAGTAATTGCAGAACTCTACCTAATACATGCCTGGTATATAACCTTATCATAAGCTACGGGATTTGTAGATAAGTGTTTAAAAGGGAATTCTAAAGTAATTTGTTGGCAGAAAAGAACACTATCAACAGTTGTGAACGCCAGCTAGCGCACAAGTACAGGAGCGCCTAAAATTAACACATAAGACATGTAGAGACAGGCGTGTATCTTCTGACTTTGTTTTTATTAATTAATATTACATGTTAAGCGTTTACTGTTAATACATATTATTATATATAAGTATAACTATCACACAGTAAATGTAATAGGAGTCTACCCAAAAACTGGCCACAGTCAAGTGTTTTGTGCGTTCGACCATGTTTGTGGCCTTCAGATGCGAAGTGTAAACACTGTCGGGCGACGTTCTTATGAAGCCAGGATTATGTCCATCACATCACTCAACTTCATTTAATAACTATATGCCTGTTAACTAGAAGATTTTAACTGTTAATAGTCTTACATTAGGGTTTTAATATTAAGTAAGTATTGATATATATATATATATATATATATATATATATATATATATATATATATATATATATATATATATATATATATATAATAAAATCAGGCGAAATATTCACTTTCTTTCACGTTTCTCTGTGGATTTTCCGCATAAAAATGATCAATTTTAGCCAAATATCCCAAGTTTGCTAACTGTAGGTAGTAACTAAGTGATTGTAACCTATCCACCGCTGCCCACTGGATGGGGGGCGGTGTGCAGGACAAACATATAACTTGTGACATTAGCTCTCCACATATGTCAGTTGCTTAATTTAGAACCTGTACTTGTGGTCGATCTCGAACCCATTGTTGATGCGACAACTTATACTGAATTTTGTAACTAGCTCATCAAGACTGTAACTTGTTTAGCTAAATGAATTGTGAATAAATGAATTATTTAGCTTTATTATTTATTATTATTTAGCCGCCCATTTACAAAAGCACTAACGATGCACTCATTAGTATGCTTAACTCGATTCATACAGCCCTTGATAAAAAGGAGCTCCCTGTTGGGTTATTTGTGGACCTGCGTAAAGCTTTTGATACTGTCAACCACCATAACCTTCTTCTTAAATTACATCATTATGGAGTCAGAGGGCACTCCCTACAATACCTCGAGTCCTACCTTACTGACAGGCTCCAATATGTTTCTGTGAATAATACAATTTCTCCCACCCTACCCATCAACATTGGTGTTCCTCAGGGCAGCATACTTGGCCCTCTCCTCTTTCTCATCTACATTAATGACCTTCCAAATGCCTCCCAACACCTCAAACCAATTCTATTTGCTGACGACACAACCTTCATTTACTCCAGTCCTGACCCTCTTGCTCTAAATGCCACAGTAAATACTGAGCTAAATAAAGTCCATCATTGGCTAACTGCCAACAAACTCACCCTTAACATTGACAAAACCTTCTATATTCTGTTTGGCAATAAATCCTCTAGTCTTATAAATCTCAAAATAAACAATACCCAAATTTGTAACAAATTAGATGGCAAATTCCTTGGCATTCTCATTGACAACAAGCTGAATTTCCAGGGACACATTCTAAATATATCAAAAAAAGTTTCAAAAACTGTGGGCATTCTTTCTAAGATCAGATATTATGTACCACGCCCTGCTCTGGTGACTCTCTATTACTCCCTTATCTATCCTTATCTCAACTATGGTATTTGTGCTTGGGGTTCTACTACCCAAAATCACTTACGTCCTCTAATTACCCAACACAAAGCCGCTATTAGAACAATATCCAACTCTGGCCCCAGACATCACTCGGTACCCCTACTCAAATCTCTTAATATGTTAGATATTAAGTCACTGCACATTCTCTCATGTGTATTATACATATATAAAACGCTAAACTATAATGCCAATCCTGATCTTAAAAGCTTCATAGAAGGTTGTAACAGAACCCATGAGCACCACACCAGAAATAAATACAGTTTTGATATTCCTAGAGTACGTCTTAATCAAACTAGAAATGCTCTGCAATTCAAGGGGCCCAGAATGTGGAATGACCTTCCCAACCATGTTAAAGACTGTCCCTCTCTCAACCAGTTTAAGATAAAAACTAAACACTACCTAATAAATTCCCTGTAATCTACCTCACTCCTCTATTGTCAACCCATGTCTGTTATTTTCTTTTTTTTTTTTTTCTTTTTTGTAATCAACACTGTTTGTCAACCTATTGTATTTGTGCTGCTTTTTCAGTCATGTTCCCCCTTTTTTTTTATCTTTATTTGTATTTGTTCTCAACATCTTTTATTCTTTATGCTCAATTAGTATTAAGTTCTAGATATTAATGTTTTTCTTGCCCGAAACGCATTGCGTAATAGTGGCTTTAGGCATTGTATGTACTAGCTCTATCTATATATCAATCCATTAATGTAACATCACTTGTATGTATATACCTTACCTGAATAAACATCTGAATCTGAATCTGAATCTGAGCTAAATAAATTGTCCCTGAGCCCATTATGTGCCTCTGTAACCCTTTCCACTACCGTCCACAAGATGGGTATGGGGTGCATAATAAATAAACTAAACTAAACACTCAACAAAGAACAATACATCCTAACCAGTCGTTATATAATGATATTCTCAACAGTAGATAAAAGAAAATTAATTGTTACCTAATACCAGAATAGTATAAAAGCTTATCATAAGCTACGGGATTTGTAGATCAGTGTTTAAAGGGAATTTGGAAGTAATAATGATACAGCTGATGCCATCTGTCGGCACAAGAGAACACTATCAACTGGCTGGTCAATAATGGCCATAAGATACAGCTTACACCATCTGTTGACATCAAATTACACTTATAACAAATTACCCCACAAAATACAACTAACGCCATCTAGTTTTTTTCCAACGCACTATAAATAGCCAAACAGCAACCCATAAGGCGGGTTGTTGTGCTCGGGTAGGAGGTTCCAAGCTCCGCCCACAGATGGTATGGAGTGCATAATAAATGGCATGTTATTGGTAGGCATTCTTTGTTGACATTTACACAACAGCCAATCACAGGAAGGGATCAGCTATAGGTGCCATCCACTTAATAAATCATCTTTATTCAGCACACCATCCTTGCTTATGACATTCTGCTTCAAGTTTAATCTACCTAAAAAGTGAAAGGTTAAGAGTTTTAAAAGCATTAATAAAGTGATAATTAAATACTGCAGGATGTAACGAGTGTTACAGAAACATGGGCTGGCTACCTAGCTTGTGACGTCATCAGTGAGGGTTGCCTTACGCAAATAATATCGATGATACAATGCTCCGTTCTCTTATTGGACTCGATTATTCAGTTAGATGGAAATTTCTGTCTTGTACAAAACGAAGAGGTTGTATTTGAAATAAAGAAATTGTTGTGCAAAAAGACGTATTTCTTAGTTTGCATATAATTTATAGAAAGAGTGTTGCCATTCCCAGCAACAGCCAATCACAGGAAGGTATTTGCTAAGAGTCCGTCTCCTTACTGACGTCTTCAGGAGCGACACACAGATCTAGCTTTCTGTTTCATCACTTGTATATAAAAAATATGAATATTTCGATTACTATGATTATTAAAGGAATGAGATATAGCAGTTGTTACACAAAATAGCTAAAGTTTGCCAATAAAAAGACATCATAGTGGATTTTGTAATAGTTTTATGGAAAGCGTTTTTTATAATTTTTCTAAATATCTTCTGATATTGGTGTTGACTTCTCAATTTGTGTAGCTAATACTTGAAGGCTTTTCTCCAGTTCCTGGTAGATTTTATACCAGTCAGAACAATGAGTAAGGGCTCTGAGTATAATTGCGTTTATTTCACTATTCTTATCTCTGACCATTCATACACATTCCAGTGTTGGTGGGTTTAGTAAAACTTTCTGTGGTGAAGGAGCTGTTTTAGGTTCTCACGTAGACATGGAGGAAAGGAAGTGTACCATCGATGCCTATAGTTCATGGGTAAAGTTAACTCGGATAAGTAGATCCTTTAATAGCGACAATTCTGTGAGTTTTTTCACACATACGCATATATTATCGATGTATCTGCAGCAGATGCGACGTTTCCCTGTGGTATTGAAGGTTTTCTAGTGTTCATATTTAGAGTAACCATGGGTTTTATTTATGTTTTTAATACAACAAAAATTAATTATTATAATGTTTCGATTATTTCTTAGCCCCATTATTTCTGAGTGGGCCCAAAACTTTATTCCCCTAAATAAATGTACATTATTATCATTATGATTGATAATTTCCCGTTGTTGCAACCCGTTCTCGCAAATTCGTAAAGTCAATATTGACTTATTAACTACGTGCATAGGTGATATACTAAACCTAATAGATACCCTTAAAAAAGATTCATAGAAAACACCGACCTTACCTAACCTTGTTAGTATCTTAAGATAAGCATCTTATTGCTTCGTAATTACAATTATAACTTAACCTATACCTATTATAGGTTAGGTAATAATTGTAATTACGAAGCAATAAGACAGTGGCCATAAGATACAGTTTACGCCATCTGTTGACATCAAATTACACTTATAACAAATTACCCCACAAAATACAACTAACGCCATCTGTGTTTTTTCCAACGCACTATAAATAGCCAAACAGCAACCCATAAGGTGGGTTGTTGTGCTCGGGTAGGAGGTTCCTAACTCCGCCCACAGATGGTATGGGGTGCATAATGAATGGCATATTATTGGTAGAAACTCTTTTTTGACATTCACACAACAGCCAATCACAGGAAGGGATCAGCTAAAGGCTCCATCCACTTAATATATCATCTTTATTCAGCACACCATCCTTGCTTATGATATTTTGTTTCGACTTTAATCTACCTATAAACTGAAATGTTAAGTATTTTAAAAGCATTAATAAAGTGAAAATTAAATACTGCAGGATGTAACGAGTGTTACAGAAACATTTGCTGGCTACCTGACTTGTGACGTCATCAGTGGAGGTTGCTTCACACAAATAACATCGACGATACAATGCTTCGCCCTTTTATTAGACTATTATTCAGTTAGATGAAAATCTCTGTCAGGTACAAAACAAATCTTATTTTGTACAACCGCTTTGTACAAAGAGATTATAATGCAAAAGGACGTATTTCTTAGTTTGTATTTCATTCATAGAAAGAATGTTGGCATTCCCTGCAACAGCCAATCACAGGAAGGTATTTGCTACATGCTTGGTGACGTCATCAGGAGAGTTCAGCCCACCGAGCTGGCTCATAGCTTGCTGTTTCATCTTTTATATATCCAAAAATATAAATTTTTCGATTACTATGATAATTAAAAATATGAGATATAACAGTTGTTGCACAAAATGACTAAATTCTGCCATTAAATGAGCTTATAGTGGATTTGTAATAGTTTTGTGGGAGAGGTTGTTTGCTAAGGCGGTTGTTGTTCTCTGTTATACCAGTTGTCTAAATATTATCTGATAAGGGTGTTGATTTCTCTATTCGTGTACCCGTTGTTTATTAATACTTGAAGACTTCTCTCCGGTTCCCTGTGGATTTTATGCCAGTCGGAACAAGGGGCAAGGACTCTGCGTATTAATGCGTATATTACACCAGTCTGGGCATTTGGAGTAACCATTTATTCATATTCCAATGTTGGTGAGTTTACTATAAACTTCGAAACATTCCAGCGTCTGCTCTTTGTAACCTTCTGGAGATTTGCGCCAAGATGGCCCTATTCACAACCCCTTGAGGAGAGATGTCAGGCCTCGGGGGCTTGACGGCTGAACGGACAGAGCTCGGTATTCGTAGTTCTAGGGTCCGGGGATCAATCCCCGTCGAAGGCGGAAACAAATGGGCAGAGTTTCTTTCACCCACATGCCACTGTTCACCTAGCAGTAAATAAGTACCTGGGAATTAAACAGCTGCTACGGACTGTTTCCTGGGTGTGTGTGAAAAAAGTTTATTAATAGACAGTTGAGAGGGAGCCGAAAGAGCCAGAGCTCAACCCCCGCAAGCGCAACTAGGTGAATACATGTATACGCAGATAGACAGAGTAGCCATGGGTTTTATATTTTTAATTCAACAAAGAAATGAATTATTATAATATTTCGACAATTTCTAAGTCCCATTATTTATAAGTGGGCCATAAATTTATTCCCCTAATAAGTAAACATTATTATCATTATGATTGATTAAATCTAGTCCTTGCACTAGATGCGTACAATGGCAAGAACAGATGTGAACGTCAGCTAGCGCACAAGTACAAGTGCGCCCAAAATACTTTTAACACAATAGACATGTGTAGACAGGTTTGTTATTTCTGACTTTGTTTTTATTGATTAATATTACATGTTATGCGTTTACCTTTAACAAATATTAGTATATACAAGTATAACTATCACATAGTAAATGTATAGCAATCTACCTAAAAACTGGCCACAGTGTTTTGTGCGTTAGAGCATGTTTGTGGACCATCAGATGTGCAGTGTTTTCACATGCGGGTGTTCTTATGAAGCCCGGATTATGCCAATCACATCACTCAACTTCATTTAATAACTATATGCTAGTTAAATAGAAGATTTTAACTGTTAATAGCATTATATTGTGGTTCTAATATTGACCATTATATACATGTATACGTCTTGTGTACCAAGTGACCAGTGACCACTTGCCATAGTCTACCATAAGAGCCGAGGCGATGAGGAGAGAAAACGAGGCCGAGACGTAAACAAACTTCTGCCTGCACCTGAGAGACTTGGAGATTCTGGCGACGTTTTTTCTCCTCTGTCACCTGTTTCTTACCTCCCTGGTATGTGGTACCTCCTTTTTGGCACATCTCTCCTTCCATTTTAGTTTGTGGTACAAATTTACACATTTCAAGCACCCCTCTTCTGCCTCAGGTATGTGGTACCTACCTGTGTACAGCTATCGGACTCCTCGCCTTGCTATCTGTATCTTCCCCCTTGCTATCTGACTCCACCCCTTGCTATCTGCATCTTTCTCCCCCCTGCTATCCTTTGTCTTTCCCTACTGTGTGACTGTCACTGGTATGTGATGCATGGAAGGTCTTGGCTTGGAGTGTGTGAGACTCTCAAGCAGGACTTGGACTGCTGTAGGGTGGTATCGTCACTGGTTTTCTGGAGGCTCATTGTGTGTCGTCAGTCGTCTATAATGTATGTATTTTATAGTGTATTGTGATTGTTCACTTGGAGGCGGCTTAATTGATTCACTTAAGAGGCAGCGCAACTCTATAGTACATTGATGACCAGACCACACACTGATGACTAGACAACACACTAGAAGGTGAAGGGACGACAACGTTTCGGTCCGTCCTAAGCCATTCTCAAGTCAAAGTCTATAGCACAGTAATTAGTACAGTCTACTAAAAACCAACATAATTAGTTTGATTTCCTGGCAGAGCAATATGTTTGGGTATGGATTCTTACACCTGATGCCTCGAGTCATCTAGTGGTAGGGTAACGTTGGTGGTTTTCCAAAGGTCACTGGTCTCTGGACTTTGGCGCTGAAATACTTACAGTACCTGTGTTAGTGCATTAAACAAAGTATCAGGAACACTTTAAATACACTAATCAAATAATATACTTTAGTGAAATATGAATGATACTGTATATAATAGAAACCTGTAAAAAATAAATATTAGAATATTTCCCCGATTCAGTTCTTGTGAAAATCGTGTTATTTTATTCGTCAAATTGTAGGGATTGTTTGATTTAATTTATTCTATATTTGTTTTATGGGAGTGTATAATTTTAAACTGCTATTTTGTGAAAGTGTTACGACATCTCAAATTCATTATGAATACTTAGGTGTGTCTGGAGACTGGCAATGAAATAGGCCTCATTTTCTGTCTCCTGACACTAAAACCATGTACAGTATAGTGTGTATTTCTAAATCAAATGAAAATGATTCATGCCATAAGTTTTGCAATTTAACTTCAGCAAAATAAAAATTTGTGTAGTGTCACAGGAACATAAATAATTTTTAAGTGTCCGGGTATGAGCAACTTTACCCTAAATGTGCATCCATAAGATAGGGAACTGTTGTGGGTTGCTTCCTGTAAAAGGGTGACCTTGATCAATCTAACAGGCTTTCTGTCCCCTGATAATAGAAAACCAATAATATAAAATTATTACAAAAGTCTCGGCAAATAATAAATGTAGCATGGTAAAAATTACTGTAGGATCAGGATGTTCTAGGAGTGTTGTTATTGGTTCATTTACAGTCAGCATAGGGGCCCAACTGGTTCATTTACAGTCATAGATGAGCATACATATTTTTCAGACCCCTTACTGTATAAAGCTTTCAAGAAAAGAAAGGTATAATAATCTTGTCTTGTAAATTTATTTCGCCCTGGGTTTTTTTTGCTGCTTCCTAGGGCTTTCTTTGTGGCTGAGAACGACACATGGAGCATGGCAGTTCCTCCACAGCTTTGTGAACTCGCCGTAAAGATTGAAACGGAAGACACAAAAAAAGTCTGTTGCCTCCTTGACATGACGGTAAGTATTACTATATTATCATTTACAAGTATTTAAGTTTTTATTATTATATATGTTGTAATTCATCTGCAATTGTGTGTGTAAGATTTACTGTGTTAACATTTTCTTTTATAAGAGTTTACCAAACATAGTTGCTTTACAGTAGTCACTGTCACTGCAGTTACAGCAAAATGTGTCATGTTTTGCATCCTAGTTTTTTCCGTGAAAACCACTGAAATTGATTGTCATTATCTCGTGATCAAGTCGCTTTTATTTCTTGTAATTCTCTCGAACGTCTTGTGTTATAGGAATGAGATTAATGACATACATTCATATCTTAGTACTGTACAGTACTGTAAATATTATTTCAGTTGTGTACTATATTTTCTGGCATATACCTATTATACAAAGCTATTTTGTTGAAGAGCATCATATTTGTACGTTTCATCCTTTAAAGTGCATTTGTATGATTTTGTGTGTTCAGTAAATACAATATATACTCAGTTCATGGTGGATCAAAAGCATGAGTTCTAAAAGCAGGAAAATGCACTTAGTATTTAAATTAATTTAAGCATTTTGGTACATGAATTAAAGTAGGCAAGAGATAATGATAGATAAGGGAATTCATAATACTGTAGTATTAAATTAATTACTGATATTCTATACCAGAACTATATAAAGATTTGATGAATTTCAGATGGTGAAAGATCGTAATGGCAGTGAGATAGAAAACGTAAGTCTAGAGCTTAGTCCAGAAGCTCTCACTGCTACTATTGATTCGCTGGCTAAAGTACGAGCTCAGTTGGACTCTATTGCTAAAAAAACAAAGGCTTAAAGACTTCAGAATATACATCATCATTTTTATGACAGGCCTTTGAACAATTGTTTCTAAATAGTTTTCTTGTATTGTGTTTAATGCAGTACACCATATTGAAGGGCAGAATTATTCCAGTTGCCTGAACTATTAATTGTTAATAATTTAGTTTTTTAATTCAACCTTATAATTACACTTAGTTTTTTATTAATGTAATGAAGAATGAAAATGGGGAAAACAGACATTTTATAGGTATTATTGAGCTATTGTATATCAGTATGCACTGATGTTTCTAAGTGATAATTGAGTGGGGGAACAGGTGTGCAGAATCAAAACAAAATTTGGGAAAAGAAGAATTAAGAGAAAAGGAGAATAAAGAGGCAATAATAGTTAACACAAGTAAAGTGGCTGACTCCATGGCGATGGAGGTAGAGGAAAGAATATTACCGGAACCACGAGAGGGGGAAGATGGATTTTCTTTTCGTCCCCAGAGAGAGAAGAGGAGCATCAGGCCCCAAGAGACCACACCACTTACGTTCTCCAAACCAAAGTCAAAGAGGCGACATCATGACAACCAACGGAGGTGAGTATTTTATTACTGTACTGTGTGGATTTAAAAACCAGAGAAGTCGATATTGAAAAATAGAATACAGTGCGACTTAGATTATCTGAACCAATTAATACAGTTCTTCAAAATGACGAAAATCAGGATATCAAATAAGTTAGCAAGTCATGTTTGTGGTCGATTTTTATATTTATTCTAGTACCGTACACATGAGCTAAAAATACCTGTAATAGTGGTTTAATAGGAATGCATGGGGTGGGGGGGGATGTTAAGAACCAGAAATTTCTGTTTAGATGATCTGAGAATACAAAAAACAGGTGTTGGGATAATGGGGGGTTCAACTATATTAAGTATTTTCTTAATAATGTAACTTGTGTATTTGTTAAATGTTGGCAAAAAAATAATTTGTATTCTTAAATACTGTACAGCATAATAAATACAGTATAGGAATTGAAATTCCAAGGGTCATGTGTAGTAACTGGGGGAGTTCATAATATAAATGCTATGCAAGCTTTTATTTATTGTTTTGCAGATACTGTTTTGCTGTGTCAAATGGCGTAATTGGGTACCTGAATATATCTTTGTCCAGATTATTAAAATATTGTCTGTCATAGCTTTGCAGTATTGCTTCAAACACAATATTCAATCTTTTTGTAAAGTAGTCTATAAGATGAGATACTGTAAAAAATTTAATTGTGCAAATTAATGTAATAGGCATAGAAATGTGGTGATTACATTACCAAACATTTTGGCTTACATCTTACAATTAAAGGATATGAAGATTGAGTCAGAGGTATTCATAAACTCCTCCCCAACCACTGCCAAAACCACCATGGAGTTAGTGTTCACACCTGCCTGTACTCTATGAAATTTAAGGAAACTAACTAGATTCTATTACATTTTAGAGAATTTTTTTTTTTAATGGAGAAGTTTTTAATAAGAGAATGTTTGATGTACTTGGTTTGTGAGACAAAGCTTAGAAGAAACAAGAACAAAGGCTGGAGTAGAGCAAGGATTGTAAGAGTAGGAGTGAGCACTAAGCCATTACAACTATTTAGCACTGGGAAAGGCTGTGAGGATAGGGATTTAGGCTGGGACGGGGGAAAGGAATGGTGCCCAACCACTTGGACAGTCGGGAATTGAACGACGACCTGCAAGAAGCAAGGCTGTCGTTCTACTGTCCAGTCCAAGTGGTTGGGAATTAGGGAGGGAGTATACTTTTTTGTTGACTCAACTTCTCGTAGTGCAGTTCAAGGTGCTTATGTGTCATTTGAATTTTAAAGGGCTATGGCTATTGCATATGCTCAGTGTGATGACAGAAGTGCAAATGAAAGATGTTTTTGGGGAAGTTTACAGAGGGATTGGGGAAGGTACATGTGTATAAAATCTTCATCACTTTGCTGTATTCATGAAATTTTTATATCTTCTGCAGTCGGGGTCTTCTGGGCAAGGAAGGTTTCAAATTCCCACTGCTTGAGTATACAGACCACATGAAAGCCCAAATGGAAGTGGAAACTCACTTTAGTAAACATTTCACTTTCACAAAACCTTCAGAAATGGAAGGAAATGATGCTTGGACACTTCCTGCAGTAGAAACTATGTACACACAACCCTCTTGGCAGGTAAGGATTTTTGTTTTGCTCATGTCCTATTAAAGAGGCAGCATTGATTTTCGCCTTCTTCTTCTTCCCCACCTTCCGCAGGCTGTAAAATACCTTTCATGTCGTACAAGAAGACATCCCACTCGTAAATCCCTCGCAACTTCATGGGTAAGCACCCATAAAGGTGTGAGGAATTGCTTACTGAAGTACTACAGGAAAAGGGGTGTAAGATCTAGCTCTTTATGCCCTGCCTCCTAGCTGTTTGTACCTGGCACACTAATTACTCCTCTCAATATTAACATTTCATCTTGTATATTTTTACAGTTGTGGATGGAATGTGCTTCATTAACCTCTTCCTTCATTGCATTCCACTTTCCTACTGCCTGTACAGGGAATGAGAACTTACTTGCATCTCTTTTCGACTAGACTCGATTGGTTATCCAGCTTTCACCATTGTCCCCTTTTCCTACCTGCCTATTTAATTTATATAGGCTTCCTTTATCCACTTTATCTATTCTCTTTGAAATCTTGCAAGGAAACCTTAACAAATTTCAGGAGTGAGCAGATAAATAACTGCTGGAATTCAATTCAAATAAGTGCAAAATAATGAAAATGGGTAAGGGAGAAAGGAGACCTATATTTAACTACATCATAGGGGAAGACAATTACAAGAAATGAGAATTAAAAAAGACCAGGGAGTAGACATAATCGCAACACTAAGTGGGAACAGCTATGCAAGAACAGTACATGTAACCAAGCAGCTCACCACGTCTCGCTCGGTTCTACCCTAATACACAAGACGGAGCTGCTTAAGGTAATAAGCAGCTCCACCTATAAGAGTCGTGAAGTATAGTCAAATGCTCAGAAGAGTAATGGGAAAAGTTACTGTATCATAAAACAAAGATAAATATAGCATATACTGTACATGCACGTGTAGACCTGCATCTACAGAAACTCTCATTATTGTATTGTACACAAATGCATCAAGTATCTTGATGCTTTCAAAATTCATAAGCTGCTGAAGACATTTTAAATATGTAGAAATATTGTGCAAGTGGCTGCTTCCTTCATGAAGGGGAAGTGTCTAGAAGAAATGATGCCCTCAGGATGTACCTGGAATGGTGTTAAAACTATAGTTCAATTTTGTGTTATTCATTTTTAATATATTCAGCTTTTTAACTTATGGAAATTCTCTCTCTCTCTCAGGATGAAACGCTCCAGGCAATGAAGATATCATTAAACAAGACCAAAGAGCAGCTCAGTGACAAAGACATAGAAGTGTGGCATTCACACACTAACAACACAAACCCCACCCAGAAGGTCTCTTATGCAATCAGACGTCATGCTCAGCCAGAAATGGTTACTCAGGTAAAGCATTTTCTCTTTAGGAAGTCTAGTGTGTATTGACATTTTGGAACATACATTATATTTGAATTCTTTTGTGTTGCCTTGTAAAGTCTTCAATGCAGATATTGCTACAGGTTTTAGACTTAAGAGTTGAAAAATGTAATTACAAAGTGGAACATTTCCTGACAGAATTCTGGAGTAGTTTGTACGTGTGTTCAATGACTATAAGTACAATACTGTACTGTGTATTCATTGGTATCTGCTTGTAATACAAAAAATTATTGAAGAATTTTTAAACCTTTAACAGAATAGGGCTTTTATGGTGAACATTAATACTATTTTGTATGGGAACTGTCATCAGGCTTGGCTGAAGTTTTACGAGATAGTCAATGCATACCCCATCATCCCACCGGATGCAGAGACTGGGTCACAAGAGGATAGTTCTGATACAGTACAGCAACACCACAGTGCCACTTTGGATGAAGAAGTCGTACAGTTCAACTCCGTGCACTTGTGTGAGGCACCAGGAGCTTTTATTTTGGCGCTCAATCACTACTTGGCATTAAACAGATCATCCCTCAAGGTGTGTTAATTCCCACCAGCTAGTGCAAAGTTGGTTGAGAAGACAATCTAGAAATGATACTGTATACATTAAATGTATTATTACCTCATTCTCCTCAAACTATACATTTTTCGTTCATGTTGAGTGCACAAATGTAAAGTATTCGGTGGCAGTCATTAGGAGAAAGAAAAGTACTTAAAAAAAAAAAAAAAGTGGAAAGAAGGTTAAGAGAAATTTGTGCCCAAAAACATAAAATCATTGAGATTTAAAGATAGGTTGATAAATCCTGTAGATTTATTTTCAGTAAATTCAAGTAATTGAAGTACAGTAGTGTTTAGTATATTTAAAAAAAAAAAAAAAAAAAAAAAAAAAAAAACTGAAGTGAAATGTTTACATTTATTTGCATCAATATGGATGAATGTTAATGATTCATTACCTTTCAGTGGCAGTGGTTGGGTAACACACTGAACCCATACTATGAAGGTACGTCTCTTGACCAGTGCATAGCGGAGGATCGCTTTATCTATCTCACATTGAAGAAATGGTCATTTGGCAAAGATAACACGGGAGACCTGATGGTGCGGGACAACCTGGACAGCATTGTGCAGGATGCTCAGTGTCTTGGGCCTGTTCACTTGGTTACCGCAGATGGCAGTTTTGATTGCCAGGCTAATCCAGCTGAGCAAGAGAAGATGACTCATCCACTACATTTATGTGAAGTTGTCGGGGCAATGTGTTTATTGGCTCCGGGCGGCTCGCTGGTGGTTAAAAAATTTACCTTGTTTGAAAGTGAAACGTTATCTCTTGTATACTTGCTATGTTGTGTTTTTGAACGTGTTCACTTGTATAAACCAGGGACTAGTAAGCAGGGCAACTCTGAGGTTTATGCTATTGCCATAAATTATTGTGGCAAAGATAATTGTAGTGAGCACCTGAACAAACTGCTGGAGGTTTATGGGCCAGATATTCGCCCAGAATCAATGTTTGCACAGGAGGATATACCAGAGGACTTCATGCAGCAAATGAGGCAGTGTGCCAACATGTTCATGTGTTTTCAGGTCAGTACCATAGAGCGTAACTTGATGTTATTTCAGAGTATGCCAGAGTGGGAAAAACAGTATAATGAACTGCTAAAAAATAAAGCAACTGCCTTCTTTTTCGAACAAAATTATTGTGTGCCAATACCAGTGGATAAAACCATTACTGATGGTAATGTCAATAAGTCTCGACATCTTTTGGACAGTGATTGGAACAAAACTGGGAGTGCAATGCTTATGAGAAGTAATTGTGTGCTGTCAAAGCTGGAAATACTAAAGCAATTTATAGATTGTTATATAAAGGATTACTCAAATTTGAGACCAGGTCATGATATAAAAGGAAATAAAATTGTGCAAGCATCCGCAAGTTTTTCATCACAACACCTGGAGAAGATAGAGTTTGAAAGAATAAGAGGAAAGCCTTTCCATTATATCGATTCCTCCAAATTTTGTTCAGAAAGAGTAATCAGGATATACAGGGAGCTTCACCGTGCATGGGAGAAATTGTGCAGTGGTGGCAAGATCGTGTGCGACGATAGCCTTTTGGATTCGGTCCTCTGTCAGTGCCCGGGAGCCCAGGTGTTAAGGGGTGAGGCAATTCCTGGCCCTCATTCAGGTTGTAGAGCACTGGAGCAAGCTTTAGTGTTGTTGGAGAAGGGAGACGTTTCTGTTGGTGGGTCTATTGTGCTTCTCGACGTCCCTCTCCTCTCTCGGCTTCAGTACGGTTTACTTCTCGTGTTGGGGTCTGCCTTCAAACAAGTGCAAATTTATACTAGCCAGGAAGTTGGCAAGCAGTTGCCAGTACTTGTGCTAGATGGCTTACAGTCATTAAGTTGTCGGGAGGCTGTAGTACATGCACTTCACCATGCTGGCTGGAGTCCTGATGGTGGCTCTGGAGGAGCACAGGGCTTCCTACAAATAGTTGCTTTACCTAGTCTCATGGTAAATGAACAACTCCAAGCTATGTTTCACTACAATATTCATCATAGTATACATCTCGCCTTGGCTTTTTATAAAAATGCCACAATGCAGTGCTAAGGATGCATTTTGAACAAGGATTATAATTTTCTTCTACACAGGGTAAAAAAAAAATGGCTAATGAATGTGATTATACAGTATTACTGTACAGTACTTTGGTAACGGTTATATTTGGTGAGTTGGTAATCATTTTAAATAAACTTTAAAGCTGTTACGAAAAAGGTATTTTCTTTAGGAGTTTCTGTAGTTACAGTCGGTGGAAAAATCTTAGGTTTGCTAGATAAAACACTGCATAATAGTCGACTTGCAACAGATTGGTCCCGAGCACGACACCTTGGCAGGAGAAAGCATTTGGGCATGTTTTCATACATCCAATGCTTGTGGTAAGTTAGTGGTAAATGTGTACCAGAGAGTAGATATACTGTTGAGATGCATCCTGAGAGATAGTCAGTCATTCTCCATGGGCCTCAGTAGCCTAATAGACTTCAGGTTTCTGTCCCTGATAAAGAAGGGGGACAAGCCAAATTATATCGTGCTTCTGTCTTGCATTACTGTAAAGTATTTATTTTTCTTTATCTGTAATTTGCTTGGTATCATTGTATAAATGCTAAAAGCAGGCAATTGTTATTATTTTGATTGTCTTTCACTGTGATGGTAGTAGAGTAACAAATATACATGTACAAATCCTCTCAAATGTATTTTCTTGATGACCATATCTAAACTGAACGATAAGGCTTCTAACTACTCGCTGCAGAATTTTGTTGATGAGCAGTGTGTGTGAATCATTAATTACGTATGTGCGTTGTGATATAATGTGGCCATAGTGAGGGGCACTTCTGCCAACACACACAATGTTAGTTGAAGATACCATGAGAAAGTTCGAAGTAAACATAAAAATCAGACACCAAGGCCTCTGTAAATTTTAAGTTTATTAGTGTGACAAATTTAAATTTCATTGTACATGCTGGACGTGTTGGCCATTATAACAAATCCACTTCATACTAATTTTTTGTCATGAATTCACATTTTGTGATTCAAAGTAAATGTTGATCACTTCAACCATCAAAGTACGGTGAGCCTAGGGAATTCTGCAGGATATAATGTACAGTATTATAAATATGCTAGCGAGTCTTTGATATTGGGGTGTATGGGCATGCATATGTATGGGGTAGCAAGAATATTTAGGATGATTGTCCTAAACATAGTAGTTCTGGAAAATGTTTTTATAGTATAGGAGTAGAGAACTTGATGTGGCTAATAATGGTTAATAAGCTTTTAAGTGAAAATGTGTGTTTGTAAATATTTACTTTCAAAAGGCAGGTAATATGACAATATCTGATGGTCTAATGCATTACATATTTGCCTAAATTTACCAGAGGACCACCATTTCTCTAGTGGCCTCAACAGAGACAGGAAGCTGGTGACTTGTCAAAGGTCATCCCTCCCCCCCATTTATCCTGAGGTTATTAAGCTAGATTTTGAAATGCAGCAAAGGCTTCGCATTTACGGCTTTGGCGGGTAGGTGGTTCCGTGGGTTTATAACCCTATATGAAAGATGCCAACCCGTTCTCGCAAATTCGTAAAGTCAATATTGACTTATTAACTACGTGCATAGGTGATATACTAAACATAATAGATACCCTTAAAAAAATTCATGGAAAACACCGACCTTATCTAACCTTGTTAGTATCTTAAGATAAGTATCTTATTGCTTCGTAATTACAATTATTACTTAACCTATACCTATTATAGGTTAGGTAATAATTGTAATTACGAAGCAATAAGATGCTTATCTTAACATACTAAGTAGGTTAGGTAAGGTCGGTGTTTTCTATGAATGTTTTTAAGGGTATCTATTATGTTAAGTATGTCACCTATGCACATATTTAATAAGTCAATATTGACTTATTAAATTTGCGAGAACGGGTTGCAACGAGCACCCACCTGTTTTCTGTCATATATTGATGTTGAACTTTAAGCTGTTGCTCCTCATGTGTGTTACATATGATCTTTGAAAAAAGTGATTTGGAATCAATATTCTCCAAATTGTTCAGCACCTTAAAAGCTTTGATGATATCAGCTCCGTCATGTCTGGAAGCCAGTGTGATGAATTCATAAATTTGAATAGACAAAACTCTTTTTCTAGCAAAGACTGAATTTGTTAGAAAGGAATGAAAATAATCCTTAACTTTTAAAATGTAAAAAATTAAATTCTCAACACCTAAAGATACGTCACTAGATTCCGATTTACAGAATCATTGTACAAAAGGTTTCCTGTCAAGGATGAATGCGATTCTTGAAACACGAGATTTATTATAAACAAAAAGTGTGCATTGGTCTGTTCAATACCATATGCTTTGACCAGTAACTACGTGTGTAGACATGCTTGCCATCATTGCCTAGGGAGCTTGAAAAGAATAACAAGACTTCCAGATCCCAACAGTGGAAAAGCAAACGACAAATAATAGTGGTGTGGTTTTTAGTTTTACTCTATCACATTTTATTCAGTTGACCACAAATTAAAAACACCGGATCTAAAATTCTTTTGGATAACGGTAATAGAAAAAATGTGCCATGATAGGTAACTTGTGTATTTGGGAGCAATATAGGACACTAGCACCAACTTAGTCTTGCACTCCTTCCATTATGAAGAATGGTGGTCCATGCAAAGATTTTTGTCTTAAACATTCCTCCCATTATGTTTTACCACATTATCCACAGCATTTTTAGATAAACTAGTACTTCCTCTTTCAATACTTATTACATTACTAGTCATTTTCTACTGGTGTGATCATTCTTATAATTCATTCTTTATTTTAACTTCACAAATGTTAAATTTAATTTTTCTGTATTATAGCTCTAATTGTCTTCGGTGAGTATTCATTAAAGTAATTATTTCTTTGGTAATAGTAAAATTGTGATTAATATGTCTAAACTTTTTAATTTCTCCTAAATTGTTTATAATACTGTATTCATGATGCATTTTATATAGTCTTATGCACACAAGAGTTCTCTGCCACAATTTGCTATAAAATTTCTTCCAATAGAATTCGATCCTGCCCCTTGACTCCTATCCTCACGAAGGGTTGGTTGAGCAGAGCCACAAAACTACCAAAGATAATGTAGAGAGAAACAAAGTTGAATAAGTAAGGTGTATTAAAGATGATGTTTGCCTCTAGAGACTATAACAAATGTTGCAGATATACATGATTAATACTTGCAAAGAAAAAACTGAGGTCGGAAAGGTAATGGAGTAAGTATGTCGCAATATATTTGTACTGTATACTGTAGTACCAGTTTATTAAATAAGTTGCCATAGGTGTCTTGAATTTAAATTTGGGCTGATGGTGTCAGGGTTTGATGACTGCAGATTACTTCTAATCTTTTATGAAAAGTTTGTAAAGTGTTGTTTCTGGCTTGTGGGCGAGACTTCAGCATTGTGTTATTGATAAAGGGACATGTACTGCATTTACCTTTGTAAATTATTTTTCCATACACATGTTAGATATTTAGTGTCTAGGATGACACACGGCTAGGCACCTAGGAATGTGCATTATTTGTACAATATGACGTGGCTGTATCCTGATACTATGGGAACCTCCATCCCATTCTGGTCTATGGCCAGCAAAACAAGCCAACTCCAAATGCAATGAAATTAACAGCAAAACAGAGACATGTCATGAAACCTTCCATCAAGAAGTTTGGCACTTTTCTTGTACCGATTGAGGATGGGGAACCTAGCTGGGCTAATGTCAAAATCAGGCGAGGGGTTAGGCTGCTCTACTATTTCAGGTCAACGTTAACTAAGTCAGAGACTGGATGGCACCAGCTGGGATTTCCAATAGTTCACAAAGAAACCAAGACAGGCTACAATCTGAAGATCCAAATCCCTAGCAAGCAGACAATCTCTACAGCAGGCCTGAATCTGAAGTTGTGAAGTTTCAGCTTGTGCATAACCACTTTAGTAAACAGTCCTTGGAGCCAGATTTGGTCCAAAGGTGGTAACAGAGGTGCCCCACTCAGAACCCCCTCCAATTCCTGTAGTCCAGATTGGAACACGCCAATAATCAAGGGGATACAAGCCATGACTGGCTTGACACCACCTGGTGAACACTGTGGTCATCTGGGACATTGAACAGAGTATGCTAGTACAGTATTGAACCACAAAAGATGTAAAACAAACTTTGGGGGAGAAGAGTTCTTCTCAGTGATGGGGCAGGCAGCAAATGCCACAAGACTGCCACTGGAAATAACTTGGGCAAAGCATCCGGCTGCTTTAGTTGGCAACCAGGGGCCAGGTTCACGAAGCCGTTACGCAAGTACTTACGAACGTGTACATCTTTCCTCAATCTTTGACGGCTTTGTTACATTTATTAAACGGTTGACAAGCATGAAAACTTCCCAATCAACTGTTATTGTTATAAACAGCCTCCTGGTGCTTTGGAGCTCATTAAGTGTTTATTAATTGTAAATAAAGCCGCCAAAGATTAAGAAAAGATGTCCAGGTTCGTAAGTGCTTGCATAACTGCTTCGTGAATCTGGCCCCAGGCCAGCAAGAATACCACACCATGAGCTTCCAGTTAAACCTGCAACAGGGAAGCGAAGAGTTCTTGAGCAGCCAAATATCAGAAAACGTATACCAGTGGCATGTTGAAGAACTTTTCAGAAGTACTGGCAGCATGAAAAATGAGATAGATGATAATACTCTATACATATTACATTCAGTAAACAATGGGGTTATGATAATGCACTGGTCCTGTCATCAGGGGGGGGATGGGGGGGGGTGAGACTTGGGTTTATTTTTATTTAATTTAATAATACTGTATAAAAAAGGCATTGAGATTAAGAAAAATATACTGTTTATTAAAAAAATATACTTTATTTGTAATTGCATATTCACAACTTTTTAAAAGTGGTTTTTAATTACTTAAAAAATATATTAGGAAATAACTTTGATTTGTTTTTTCAGGATGCTCATCTGTATGAAGTTCCCATGAGAAAATGGTTGAAAGTTCATAATAGTAGAACTAAGCCAATTATTGTAAGTAGTATTGTACTGTATTTCATTTTACTGTACAATCTGCAAGACAAGAAAAACAAAAACAAGTTAATTAAAATTCTGATTTTGCACTTTTTTCATGGAATGGTCTCAATTTTCACTTTCTGGCCCAGGCATTAAGAATACTGGTAGTAACCAAAGTAAAATTTTCTTTATAAAATGGGGAAAAAATTATCAGTATGCTATCTAAATTCTCCTTTAAGAGACCAGATTCCTTTCCCAGATACTTCCCTATGAAAATCACATATTTGTGTCAAAAGAGCTTTGAAGAATGGCGTCTGTTGAGGAGGCAAGCGGTCTTTAAATCTGTTTATGATTTCTTGAGTCGAGGCTTTCCCATCAACTTCAGCCTGAAATGCCACAAAATTACGAATGTCTGTTAAAATGTCAATGTTATTTTGTATCTCCGGTTCTATGCTTTCAATACTGACTGTAGCCGTTGAAGGGTATTCAGGATCATAATCACTGTCATCATTATCACAGTCTGTGGAAATGCCCTTGTTTCTCTCACGCATGCGAGAGAGAAGCTGTGAAGACGACAACAAACCGCTTGATCCCTCGGCCTTACTTTTCAGCTTGCTAAATGAACCGAGTTCCTTGCCATCATTTGTGTTTGAAGTGTCATCATCGTCACTCTCGTCTATACATCCACTGAACATCGGCCTTTTCTTATCTTTCTTTCTTTCCTTCCCCTCACTTGTATCTTTATCCACATCCATAAACATTGTACTTTTCTTATTCCCAAATTTAGGTTTCCTTTTAAGTGACTGTGAAGAACCATCAGGAAGTTGAGGTCTGAAACACTGTGCCCGAGATGCTCTCACAGCTTTCACCGCTTCCTTGGCAACACGCTCTGCCTCCCCCTCCAGGAGCAAATAATCAGGGTCGTCGTTGCTCAAGATAGCGTCGTGACTCAGTGCTGTGTGAACACCTGATTTTCGGAATAATTTTTCCAACACGTATTGATCCTGTGACATTGCACTTTTCTTTTCTGCCTCTTCCTCCTCCTCCGTTTTACGGTAAGCTCTTTTCTTAACCAAGAATTCTATGCGTTCTCCTTCAAACTTTCGACCTTTCTTTTTAATATATTCTTTTTTTTCTCTTTCTCTGTGTTTGTCTTTTTTCTTATGCTTCTTTTTATGCTTCTCGGGTATTTCTGAGATTAACATACCCGAGTTGCTTGTACATTTAAGTCCACCTGGCTGACAGACATCCTTGCCTTTAATGTCACTGTTGATTACAGCTTTGTGCATTTTGTGACTATTATCTGAAAATGTACTTGCATTTTTGTTCATCTCTGTACTAAACTTTACAGAAGCATTGCTCAAATCCTCACTATCCTTGATGTCACAATTTAATGTAATACATGTATTCTCCAAATTACTTGTACTAACTTCACATGGATCTTTTGTAAATACTGGTGCTGCCTCCGTAGTTTTGGCCTGCATCATATTGTGCAATTCTGCCTTTTGCACATCTTCCCCTATGACTATTTGATTTTTTCCCTTAACACTATCCACATCGTTCACTGAACTGTCACTAGCGTTAGCTATTTCAGCTTTTGAATTTCCTTCTTGTTCCTCTGTTTTTTGTTTTTCCTGTTTTGGCAAAACTTTAACTCCAATTTTCTGGCTTAGGCGCTTTGCAAGTTCTCTCATTTGTTCCATCTTGGTATTTTGTGCAACACTACCCTGTTCTTTGTTCTTATCACTTGACCTTTCTTCGAATTTGATTTTCTTGTTTTCATATTCTATTTGATTATTATTAAGTTGTCTTGAAGGTGCTTTCTCGGTTCTGGCTTCCATTCTCTGATGACTTCCAGATTTATTATTAGACAGAGCTCCAGATGGTCGAGTCTGTACATTGCTTGTTTTTTCTTTGAGTTCCACTTTTATTTCCGAGCCAGTGCCAGCAAATATGGCGGAAGATTCTGTTTTCTCTTTATCGCCTTCATTTAAAGAGAACAGTTCATACAAGTCATTTGTCTTGAAGAACCGCTGCTGTTTGGGGTCCTTGAGAACACGGTTTGTTAGAAACTGCTTAAAAATTTGCCTGTGATAGATTTTCTCCTCAATTGTACCAGCTGTCACTAATCTGCAAATAGGATATGTGCATGAATAAACAGATTAAATCTATCTTTCAGGATCAAGAGACTACACTAGATGAGGTTTAGGGTTGTCAACTCTGGGTTGGTTGAAAATACACTTACCTGGGGTAGGGAAGCATTGTACAATACTCTTCAATCATATCTTGCAATGCCATCTTGAGGCAACATCCATTCTTTCATGATACATTCCACACTAAGGAAGGAGTCCTTTTTGGAAGAACATGTTAGTGTTTACTCAACTGTGTAAGGGAAAGACATTAGGAATTCCCACCAGTGCAGTGGCTAGTTCTGCACATGCGCAGTACATTGTCACAGTGTGAGGACGTTTCCCCTCTAAAAAAAAATATAAACATCAATTCAATAAAGGAATATAAATACTGTGGTCTCAAGTACATTCAGTGATTGGAAAATATGTATAAAAATCAGTGTTATATTTTGGAAACTAGTTTGGAACTCAATAAGAAAGAAATGAATACATTGGGGATACGATTTGAAAAGAAACTATTGGAATGCTGGTGGTTGGACAGAGAAGCGCACCGATGATTAAGATATATTTAAGTTGTTTTCACTTTGCTGGTAGTGGTAGAGAGGACTACTCGACATTAGGAGATGCTTGGTGGTTTTCAACAAAACTATAAGTGCAAAGATGTTGAAGTACCTGTGGTGCTCTTTATTTAAGAGTTATGTGTAGGATACTCATAACTAAGTTGTGGTTGGCTGGTTTTAAGTGTTTTGATTCTGCCCATCCCAAAGCAAGTACTGCTGAGTGCGTGTTTAAACTCCAGAAATCAACCTCATAAAGTAACTTTTAAGAACTAGAAATAAAATCCCTTGCAGAGATAAAAAGACCATCATTTCCCCTGTTTGTCCTATGGGTGAAAAGTGTCTGCCCAGGTACATTGATTATTAGATTACTGTTAGAATTAGCATAACACAGACCCTAGTGACCTTTTAATCTCTAAGCAGTAAGGATGGGTTTCAATAGCTTGTACTCTAGGATACAGCTTGGAAGCTCGTGCCCTTACAACACTTGTATTATTACAGAAAACTACTACAACCATACTAACATTACCTACAGTAATATATTTACCATTTTACTCGTCAAGTCCTCCATGTTATAATGTCACTCCTTCATGCCTCCTAATACGCTCCTTTCATTGTCACATTCGTTGTTTGCTGCTTGTGAATCTTTACATGCATACCTCGATCTTTCTCCACACACAATCTGGTTCTGCCTATTTTATTACCAGTTTCTTCAACTTTTTACATTCAAATACAAGCATGTTATCTATAGATGACATGAGTATTTGCTATAGAACAATAGAACACCAATTGAAATTGTCACTAAATGACCTCATTATGGCAAAACTGGTCTGAATAAACTGTACTGTACTCTGTATAGTACTGTTTGCCAATTTTACAAGTCTATACCATTGCAGTGTGCATACAGTACCTCAATTTGGCGAGTTGCTTTCACAGATAACTGGACATAGTACAGTACTGTATTTTGAAATTGTGAAAGGTATCCCTGGTCTTCTATGCTAGCATATCTCATGGTACTGTACAAACAATATTATTATTATATTATTTAAAATCAGTATTGTGATATACAATATTCTTATAAATATAGGTCAGATCCAGCTAATACTATATTGCAAACATGTAGGCCAACACTGTTGATAAACTCTTGGATAAATACTGTACCCCAAACATTATAATCTTTAGCACTTTCTTCCAACTAAACTAACATACTCCAGTACTGATAAAAATGTCTTTCAGAGGTTATACTGCCCAATATTAATAGGCAGCTCAAATTTTAATTTTAACCCCCCCCTTTCAAAAAAAAAGTGATGTGGCATTCTCAAAATATTACATAGAAACCTTGCATGGGGAAAAATAATAATTACAACCAATAACTATCCCTACTGGAAATACAGTACCTAAAAGAAATATATTTATAGAGTATATGCAACTGTAGGGATCCAATACAATATTAATGAAGCATTTTGTAATAATTACTGTTGCTTGTATTAGTTACTGCTATTTATAACTTTCAGGGGTATCTACAGAATTTTTAGAGTTTACACCTATAATTTTGCAGAGTAACTATATTAAAACAAATTAATAGCTGCCTCATGTAATGGATTATTACATGAGGCATATGGATTATCATCCATATACTTCTTATTTCAAAAGTAACTTTTAAGCTTCATAAAGTGATTATTAGTTAAAACAGAATCGAGTTATGGTACATAACTGCAGAGCCTTACCGATAGATGGTAACATGACGTAACTGTCCAATCCTCCAAGCACGTTCCCTAGCTTGAGAGTCTGTTGATGGATTCCAGTCTGGGTCAAATATTACAACTCTATCGGCTCCTGTCAGATTAATCCCAAGCCCACCCACACGAGTTGTCAAGAGAAATACGAAGTATGAAGGGTCATTGTTGAACTTCTCAATCAAAGGCTGGCGAGAGGACACAGATGTTGTTCTGAAAATAGTGATACTGTAACTATTGTGTTATAATCTGTAAATAATAAGACTATAATATATTTATATGTATATAATGTACAGAATTTGTAAAAGTTAAATGCACTATATAAACTGAAACAGTAATAATGTTGATTATGTATAAATTTGACGCTGAAATTGGGGCCGACACATGTAACGTCAACTATACAACACAGTAAGTGATGAACGAAATAGTGTTCGACATTATATGGCTGACAACTAAATCTCTCCCCTTAACAATGACTAAGATATATTTGGAACAAATTTACTATCCTAATAAAGCTAAGAAATAAATAATTCCCAGATGAAAAAAAAAAGAGAGAACATTTCTAGGCTAAATTCTGCAAATGTCTTTGGGACTTTCCACTGCGGAATCTTTGGAAATGTAAGTTGGGAACATATTAGAGATTTATTAAAAATTCAGTGAAATATTACTCTGCAATTAAAAGGTTGTACAGTAGAACTTCTGAAGTTTGTAGAATTTACACTGGTTAAAAATTCTATGTATAGCTACAGTACACTAATCACAAATAGTGAAGTTTTTGAAGTTTTGAAGACATTTTCAAGATCTATGGTTTGACATCATCAAAGTCACTTGTGAAACATCGTCCTGGGAATAGTGAAATTTACATTAGTACAATATTCACAAATTAGAATAATAGAATCTTACCCATCCATCTTCAAGTAGCAATAATGTTCATCCATAAGGAATTTCTCAAGAATGCACATCATCTGCCGTGACTGTGTGAAGAGCAGCACCCGATGACCTTGACGTAGCCATAAGTGCAGAACGGAGTGCAACACGTGCATCTTTCCAGACCGTGCCCACCAACCATATTTTAGCTCTGGCTGTTGGAGTAACGGGAGTATGGATAATTTTAACATTACGTAATAGTCCATTTATTAAATTGTACATTTGGTAAAAATTTACTTGTAATTTTTATCGACAAAAGAATTACTAGGTGAAGACTGAAGACAGCAAAGTTGTATTTACCTGAAGATTAAAATCATAATTGTCATCAAAGGTGTGTGGACCTCCTGTGTAAAGGTCTGGGTGGTTGCAAATTTTGCGAAGATTAATCAACCCAACAAAAACCTGAAATAATATACAACTTTCACTTCATATACACTATACCAAGATATCTGCCTAAATCTTCAACTGTATTAGAGTAATACAAAGTTTGAAGTAGTCAAGACGATGAGTCACAATAACGTGGCTTGAAGATAAGACAACTAAACCACAGACCAGAAGATATGAGATGACGGCATTTTCGGTCCGTCTAGGTCCATTATCACAATTGACTTGATATTAGTCCAGGACAGACAGAAACATTGTTGTCTTATCTTCTGATGTGTGGTTTAGCTCTCAAGACAAAACCTCAAATACCATTACCTAACAAATTCCCATATACAATAGCTCAGATGAACTGACACCCCACCATAACACTTGAACACATTTCAGAGGATTTTTACACTCTTACCTTCATTCTGCCACCCAGTATGCGTTTCACTTGATCCCCCTCAATGTACTCTCTGTATATTTTCCTCTGCTCCTCACTCAGTCCACAAAAGAGCACCTGTTAAGAACCAGATACAACATGGCATGTCTCAGTGCTTGCTGTACAACTCTATTTACCAATAAATATAATAGAATCTCCCTTCAAGAAAGCCCATCTAATGGATCTTTAAACAACACAGTTCAAAATACTCTGATTAGTTGACCAACAAACAAATCAATGGCATATACTGTTCAAGGAAGATAAGGTAATTATATGAGAACTGAAGAGAACCAAAAAATATTTTCAATAAAAAAATATTATATGTGGTAATTAAATTTTAAAGTAGGGAATATTGTATCTTTAAACAAATCTTAAAAAACTATCTTTCTGACATGAGAGTAGTGAAGAAACACCTGCAGCACAGCTGAGGTAAATTAATACTGTAATGTCTTATGACCTATTACACACAAATCACAATAGTGTTATGCATCAAATGAACAAATCCTTGTCATGGCCCTTGTGAATTTGTTCTTGTGACCTATCCTTCCACCCCCCCCCCCCAAGCTCCTCAGTTATTCCCTTAGACAAAATCCTACTATTTACTTATTTAGTTTATTTACAAGGTACAATGTGAGATTACATAATATTGGTATTATTACATTCTTGCAAAGTCACTAACACCGAGAGTGTTTTGGGCAGAAACGTGTACTTCAGGTTAGAATTTTGTGCAGTCAGTGCAAGTGAACATTCCACACTAGTACATCGGGGAACTTTTCAAACTGTATATGACAACTCACGAGGAGTACTGTACATCTAGTCTCAAAGTGGTGAGGCCCTGCTGCAAATAATTTTCTGGAGTATGATGGTGCATGGTTAGCCATGATGCTATGTATTGTAGAGGGTAGAACAATGATGAATGGACAAGAATAATTTTGTAGCATCCTTCACTTTCTGTATCATATACTGCTCCATAAACCAGGCTCATGCCTCTCTACCCTTATAGATGGGGAACGGGATACAGTAATAATACAGTGGTACCTCTAATAACGAATTTAATCCGTTCCGGCGCTGTCATCGTCATGTGAAATGGACGTCATACAAAATGAATGTCCCCATTGACATTAATGGTAATCAAATAGATCCGTTCTACCACCGAAAAACATAAATATGATTTTCAATGTTTTAAATAATGGAGCAGCCTACCTTACATACACTGAACAAACCTTTATTATAAAACCTTTGCTTCTTGTTTGTTATTATACCTATATAACAGTTCTCAACTTTAAAAAAGACCTCAAACACTCGGGTTTTCCTGTCTGCCAACAGCACAACTAAAGACAGTATAGCTGTCAGTAAACTTGGGTAAACTACTTGTCGTACTTAGTACAACCCCTTTAATTTTAATACAGAAGAAAATTTTTACCTGTTCATTTTTGTCTGGCAAGTTGAGATGGTTTCTAACGTCATTTTTCATCCTGCGAAGCAAATACGGGTTGATGGTGTCACGCAGCACAGAGGCACATTTAAATGCTGTCTGTACCTACAATGAACAATAATTACATTAAATACATTAAAATGAAACAAATTTGCCACTAGAATAGTTTTTATGCCTTATACAGTACTTCCGTGATCACTGAAAAATGTCAAATATATAACCTTCCCTGAACATTTATGTCTGTTCTAAACATCCCCAAAATGAAAAGTTGTGCACACTGGTCTAGCTCTTACTCAGACACAAAAGTTGTCTTCCTCCAAGAAATGTGAATTAATATGTAGGAAAACAAATATGTCCCTAACATTTAAGATAACCTAAAGGAAGGATTGGAAACGAGTACCCTGATATATAACGAATTACCAAGCATGAATGTAAACAATAGTTATTAAGTTCCTTGTTTATACTATGGAGGAGTTCTTCATAGGATACAAAAGATTTACTGTATTTATAGATTAATATGCTGTACATTGCAAACTTGTTATTATACAATACTAACATCAATATATTCATGGCAAAAATATACCAGATTATGAGGTAAAGTATACCTCTAGCTTGGAAGCATTAGCATAGCCTCCTTGGGTGATGGGTACTGCAAACTGCTGCAGGAATACTGGCAATGTTCCCAGCTTACCCGGAAATACGAAGTCAAATAGTGACCACAACTCCTTCAAGCTGTTTTGAATTGGTGAACCTGTGAAGTCATAACTCTAAATTAGGTAATACTCACAAATATAGCTTCTAATCAGATGTGCAGCACAGAGGCCTACCCCATCAAATATATATACAATACTGTAGTTTTCAGTGGCGGCTCGCCCATAGGAGCTGCTGAGCTGCAGTCCCCCCTGACACTCACTGCCAGGTTTATGACTCCCTCAAGCTCACACTAGAATAATAACAACTAACTAATGTGTCATAACAAAAAGTCTTTATATGATAGTGATGCATTCCCTCCATTCTATGTTGCTACGAGCCGCCACCGGTAGTTTCTATACTATTTGTGAGTAGTACACTGCTCATAATATTCGGTGCTAATCAAGTTTTCATATCTACAATTAATAGTCAATTAACTCGGGCCACCTAACAATTTTTGGTATTGTATCTGCCACGAAAATTACATCCTCAAAATGTCGTCCAATACATACCAGAGAGAATTAGCCTGTGAGGACATTGGAATCTTTTTAGAGCAACAGTAATCTGTGCTTCTGGGTTGCGAATCTTGTGTCCTTCATCAAGAATAATGTAATGCCAACTGTACTGTAGCATTGTCTCCAGCTGGTCCCGTGCCCCGGTGTAAGATGTCACTAGGATGCCTTCATACCTACAATCAATGGGAAATGAATACATTGCTACTACTAACTACTATTCTACTTTTGCAACCTTTTCTTAGGATTATAATATGTATTACAGATAGATATGAAAGCTTCTTATGTTAATACTTTGGGATTAGTATTACATTCAATGTAATGTGGCCCAGGACCTGGCTACCAATTTGGGTTTTTCATGTAAGTAACTATATTTGTCAAAATTTGTGTGGCTAGTGTGTTATATTTATAATTGAAGTCTGCTATAAGTTGTAATAAAGAGGAAAGTGCATTACATCAACATATTTTTGTCTATTCATTTTCCTTATCTATTCTGAAACAATTTAATTAATACAGTATATTTGATTCTTAATAATTCAGACTACCATATATGAGCAGGTTGTCAAAATTTGGTGAGTTTGGAGTTAACTTCATTGTTCCATTGAAATTATTCCTTTTTATGACTTAATTACATTCATGAACATTGGAGGATCAGTTTGTGATCCTATATACCTGTAATATCCTAAAAAAATTAATTTAGAATTTGTAATTATTAGCAGAAATACAAAATTATTTTAAATAGAAAATACAGTACAGGTACAGTATATATTCATATATATATATATATATACATATATACATACATACATATATATATATATATTGTACTCAACTGTTAATATGTATATATACATATACTATACTGTATATACATATACACCAAGCTACTAACCTATTAATATTATGTATAAGAGCAGACCTGGTTCCAATGAAAGTTCCCGACTCATGCAAAACCGCAACTCTGAATGGTGGCCACCACTTATGGAACTCCTTCACCCACTGGTGAAGCACTGTAGCTGGGCACACTATCAACACAGGACCCAGGCCCTTCCATGGTGCTTGACGGCTAGTCAAGCGGGAATAAGATAATCCAACCAAAAAGGCTATTATCTGGATAGTTTTGCCAAGTCCCATTTCATCCCCAAGGATCCCTCCGCAACTCTGCATGTGAAGTTCCCAAAGCCATTTCACACAAGTCCGCTGGTATTTGTAAAGTTTATTCCAAATTAGTAATGGAATTTTGAAACCCCCATCAAATTCCTCGTAACCTTCCTCCTCCTCCTCCTCTGAATCCAAATCCTCTCCTCGCAAAATCTTATCTTGTTTCCTTTTAAGTCTTTCTTCCTTCCAATTTTCTATTCTTCTAACATATTCATCTAAATTGCCATCATCTCTTGATTTGCAAACCTTTTGCCCTTTGCTTTTTGGAATGTCATCCTCTGACCATTCATCTTCATCTTTGTCAATTTTCTTTTTAAGTTTTTTAATTCTTTTACTCAATTTCTTTTTATGATGATTTTCTCTCTTGTCAATGTCAGCATTTTCAACATTAGACTTCTCATCCCATAAGTCACCATCTTCCTCAAGAATGTCCTGGTCTGATGGAACATATTCAGAGCCACTTCCACTTTCAACATCAAAGTCTTCCGACTCACTTCCTCCTAAACTGACCCTCTCGGATAGAATTTTACGAGGAGTTCTCTTGAGCTGATCAGATTCCAAATAACTGGTTATGCTCCCCGAGACTTTTTCAATCTTCTTCTTCTTTGGATGTAATATATGCATTTTAAGTGGATTTTTTTTCGCACTCTTTTTTGTTTTTTCTTCCAAATCTCGGATTTTATTGAGCTTTGATTCATAGCCTTCCTTAGCGCATTTCTTTATTGATGAGAGTGAAGTGCCATCATCCTCCTCCTCATCATCAACCTCCTCATTGTCAAAGTTTCCAATATATTCCTTAATTTTTCGTTTTCTCTTCTTTGGAACACCATATTTTGCGTCTCCTGAAGACTTTTTGGGTCTACTACCTTTGTTAGCTTGACTGTGTTGCTTTTGTCTATCAATCTGGTCTTTTAGGTATTTCTCAAAGTCACTAAAACCTCCTTGTAGTTTCTCTGGCGATCTGTATGGAAAGAAAAGGTGTTTTAATCTCTCAAATGTATTAGGACAGTGCAATGTTCACTCTTAATTCCTGCTTCCACACCATGTCTCAATCTTGTTCTAGACTTTCCACTCCTCCTTCCCTCAATTTCCCTCAATAGGGGGCCCAACGGCTGAGTGGATAGCGCTCGGGGTTCGTAATTCTAAGGGTCCAGGTTCAATCCCCAGTGGAGGCAGAAACAAATGGGCAGAGTTTCTTTCACCCTGATGCCCTGTTCACCTAGCAGTCAATAGGTACCTGGGAGTTAGACAGCTGCTACGGGTTGCTTCTTGGGGATGTGTGTGTGCGTGTGTGTGTGAAAATTAGGATTAAGGACTTGCCTAAAATGCTATGCATGCTAGTGGCTGTGCAAGAATGTAAGAACTCTTGTATATATAAATAAATAAATAAAAAAATTTGTTAACGACACACTTCACCATTCATCATCCATTCATTCAGTACTACCAAACTTGATATACTCTGCTTTCCATATGGCACTTCGCAAGTCTAGATGACATTTGTATTTCTTGCTCTGATTATCCTCCTAACACCACAAATGCACCTCTGAGTGTCCATTTCTACCACACAACATATCACTGCCATACATAAGGGCAAGGCACTACCACTCCATAGTTATTAATTACTTAAGTGTAGTTACAGGAAGAGAGTTACACTCGTAGTGTCCTTTCTTCCCAGTACTCTGTCATATAACGCCTTGAAACTACTCATGGCTTTGGTCTCTGGGGTCCTCTAGTTGCATATGCCAGCCTGTCCTCCAAATAAAGACCCAAAGTCCATTTCATGCACCCGCCAAACCCCCTGTTTATGAATGAAAACCGGTTTACACACCACTCAACTGATGACTTTCGCACACTTCCAGAAGAAGTGCTTCACTGACGAATTTGGTTTGAATAACAACGCTGTAAATGCTTCACCCACATACTACCAATACAAATAATCGCCAACAGAACCTAAACACCTAACCTAACCAGTGCTTAAATATGTACAATATGGTAATATTAAATAATATTAATTTATATTTGAGAAAATTCCTGTTTAGAATGAATAGCATGTTAAAATTTATGAGTGCATCTTTGGGGTCAACTGCTGGAAGGGATGGACTTGGTCTGAGGATGGGTTGCGAATGCTGTATTCCTATCTCCTGCCTAACCAGTTTTCATCCAGACAGCCACTTTCCTTCACCAATTTACACTTCTCTCAACTTCTTTGGCACAAACTCAATTTTGCCTATTATACAACCTAGGTATTGAATACAAACCCATTATTAGATTTCTCTGTTTATCTTTATTATTTATACAGAGTTTCCTCCCGTCTGGCACCACCATCATACAGTTTTAATCAACATTCACTTTTTTTAAAAGTGAATGGTCTTTGACATGTGTAAGGTCTCTTACACATGTCAATGGATGGATGGATAGATAGATAGATTATATATATATATCAATTGAACAATCGTGGAGAGATACAGCACAGCCCTGACTTGCTCATGAATTAATATCAAACCAATCACTTAATTCACCATGAACTCTTAAACATGCTCTATTTTTTGTAATAGCGTTTCTGCCCGAAACGCTATGCGTGTAAGTGGCTTTGCAAGAATGTAAAAATACCAATCTTATGTAATCTCACAAACCCATTGTACCTTCTTGTAAATAAAATTATTATTATAGTATTATAACAAAAGCTCTTCAGAGCAATGAATAACATTTCACAAACTGTAGAATATAATATTGTAAGAATACAGAGTTTATAGCATTGCATAACAAAACAAACTTTCATAAAAGGAAAAAGTAACCACAAACCTTATTGGAGTTTTAGCACTGTTGTTATTGGACATTTTGATAACAGTCCCAAATGGAGTCATTTCTCCAGAACTAATCAGTTCTGCTTTGGTTGGACCTTTTTTTATTGATTTCTCTTGAGAGGTTAACACTGTTCTACCCTCCTTCATTACTGCTTGGCCTGGCCTGACTGACACTGTTCTGCTGGCCCCAGAGGTCATTGTTGTCCCAAAGGGTGTCATCTGGCCTTCCCGAATTAGTCTCGCCCTTTCATTTCCAGACAACCTTGGTGCAATTTGACCCTCCCCAATGTCATCACAGTCATCATCACATATTTCACCATCTTCTAAGTCATAATCATCAAGCTGAAAAATATCATGATGAAATTACAAGTGATGTCAGAGATACACAGCTGAAAACCTATCTGTATATCTATATCTCAGCTACTTCAGATGATGGATTCACAAACATTGTTCAATTGTGGGCACACTTCTTCCACAATTTCTTACATTAATTCCTTACAAATGTATGGCACCCTTGTGCCATACATAAATTTTAAAATTAAAATTAAATTTTAAGTAAATTTTATAATTAATGTGGCAGCAACTTCACATTTCCATATTCAAACAAATCTGATGGTAATTTATATGAGTGACACTTACAAACTTAGCAAAACACTGAATGGGAAAATAATCAGAAACGCTTCCCTTTTTTTTTTGGTAATGTCACAGAAACAAGAAAGATTGTGTACGCTATTCTCCTTACCTCTTCCTCATTCACTTCAGCAGATGAAAGTTTCCGGCGAAGGTATATTTCTCGTGCCCTGAGGACTCCAAGATCCCGAGCTTTATCTTTAACTTCTTTTTCAACACCAATAGTCATCCGAGGATCCACAACACGCTGCCGCATTCCTAAATATCAAATATCTGAACTGGTAAAATACTGTCATGGATATACAGTATTGTATATATATACCCAGCATTGCCTGAGTCTGTCTGCCTCCCAGCTGTTCATCTAACTATCCATCTATCTATCTATCCATCCATCCATCTATTGTCTGTCTCTGTCTCGTTACTCGCCTAAATATACGCACCTGAGTGCCCTAAGTGCTGCCTAAGTCCTCTAACTACTGCCTGAGTGCCCTAAGTGTTCCCTGAGTGCCCTTAGTGTTCCCAGAGTGCCTTTAGTATTCCCTGAGTGCCCTAAGTGTTGCTCGAGCGATCTAAGTCCTCCCTGAGTGCCCTAAGTGCTGCCTGAGTGCCCTAAGTATTCCCTGTATGCCCTAGGTGCTCCCTGTGTGCCCTAGGTGCTCCATGTGTGCCCTAAATGCTCCCTGAGTGCCCTAAGTGCTGCCTGAGTGACTACTATTTGAATGCCCTGGATGTTACCTGGGCACCTTAGGTGCTACCCGAGAAATTATAAAGTTCATTTGGGCTAGTAAATGGCCAGCATATTAATTTGTTCTTACAGTAGGTGGGAAAAAACAGAACTCCAATCAAAAAGTGCTAGTAACTAACAGGTCTCAAGTGTGACCATATTGGATACAATGTAACTGCCTAATATATTGCACAACATAACTTGAGCAAAATCTATTTCTACTGCTCCAAGAATTTCAACTGTCAACGTTCATGAATTTTGTGGATATTGCAAAATCTATGAAGAAACCTATCAATAAAACAAAAAAAATACCTGCAAGTCTATTTTTTAATTCAAGTAACTTGTTGTCTGCCTGTTTGACATTCATATGAATGTCTTTGATTTCTTTCTTCAGTATTTGTAACCTCTGCTTACGAGTGTGTTTGGTAACCGCTTTGTCAACCTGCAAATACCAAATAAATAATTATTGCAACAGTACACAAAATTGTACTTTTTTTTGTAATGAAATGCTGCTCTGCTTAGTAGTGTGGTGCTGTTGACTCTTAATATACTGTTGAGTGTGGAAACCGTGGGAAAGAAGTTGTTGACCAGACCACACACTAGAAAGTGAAGGGATGATGATGTTTTGGTCCGTCCGGGACCATTCTCAAGTCGATTGAGAATGGTCCAGGACGGACCGAAACGTCGTCGTCCTTTCCCTTTCTAGTGTGGGGTTTGGTCAACATATTTCAGCCATGTTATTGTGACTCCTCGTCTACACATGGGAAAGAAAATGGTATTTTGAATATCATTTACTTTCCATGTTCGTCTTTTATTTTCTCTGCATAAATGTCTCCCTTTACCCCATGATAATATATATTATACCTATGTACAAAATGAATTACATAAAATAGTATTATGATAATGTAGCTTCTAGGCCATCCTGAGTATGTATGTATGTAAAGCTTGACCCTTTCAAGGAAGTTGTAAAACAAGATTATGCTGTATGCATATTAACAGTATATAATGCAATTCTTGTAAAGCTTGGTATAAAGCAAGGCATAGAAATAACTCACAATGACAACATTAGATAGCAAAGTGACCTCAACAACAGGACTGAACTTACTGCTGCTTCCACGTCACGTTCCAGTGACAGCTGATCCACAACCGAGATCCCAAGGGCTCTCAGCTCATCGTCCTGATCCTGAAGTTCCTGAGCTACTGAACTTTTATTACCGATTGCAGCCATGTTGTTACTTTCCCCTCCTCCACTTAGCAAGTTGCGAAGGATGTTATTAGATGGCATCAAGCTCATCTTCATTTCTGAAGCAGAATCCTGCTCTTCATTTGACTGCACATCTGAAATTGCCTGCACGCTTACAGCCCCATTTGTATTTCTGGTTTCAGAGGGCAAGTGTTCCCACTGAGAACATTCTGTCTCTTGGCTTCCCATGATGAATCTAGAAAGAAGTAAGATTTAATTAATAGATGACATTGTTTCCAGCTATTACATGTCTGAGAGGTGTTCTGTGCTACCTAGCCTATTATTACTAGTATGCCTCACCACAATTTTGTTGGATCATAATTCTCCCCTCCACATTACAGGACTGCTTACATTAAATACTCCCCACAACTACAAAAACAAAAAATGTCTGTAAATGTTAAGACAGGCTTGACAATATATATATACAGCATCATAGCACATAATAAACAATAAGCCCACACACACTAACAGACATAAGGGTGAAAACATTATGGCTCCTCTTGGACCTTTTTTTTTTTTCTTATATATACAAGAGTTCTTACATTCTTGTACAGCCACTAGAATGTGAAGCGTTTCAGGCAAATTCTTAATCCTATGTTCCCTGGAATACGACCCCATGAAAAATCATTTAACAACCAAGTACCCATTTTACTGTTGAGTTAAACAGAGGCTACAGTTAAGGATTTGCGCCCAGTAAATCCTCCCCGGCCAGGATACGAACCTCGCGAAAGGATGTTTTGGAAAGGGTGGAAATCATCAACACTCGGCTTTATAACGACCCATGGTGGAATGTAACCTTTAGGCATCTTAACTATATGTGAATTTAGTATATTTGTTCTACTCATATTATTGACATTTGTTTGATATACGGCACTAGATGTGGTACCCGGCTGTACCCGGGTCTCTTCCCCCCCCCCCTATTTTCTTCTTCTCTCGCCCCCCCCCCCCCCCCAACACATTCTCACTCTTCTCCCTTCTTATCTTAACCTAACAATAATATACACTTAATATTTTTAATGTACAGTATATATTTTCTGCCAGGTGTGTGACATCACGATGACATAATTGGGTTACCACTGGTTAATTATTGATACTGTTGGACACCAACCTTTTATTGTATTTATTTACTTATATATACAAGAGTTCTTACATTCTTGTACACATTCGTGTACTTACAAACCTGTATAATGTGTCCATTGCATCATAATGACGGTCATGTCATTGCAATGATGCAACCCTACTGACCTGTCACCCCAGCAGGGTTCACCCCTCTACTGCCTCCCCACCACTCGCCCCGTCAACCCCAGGCGTGGTCAACCCCATTACCTGCTCCTATGAAGCCATTACTAATGACAAACAACAACAAAACAAGGCACTAACCCCGCGCCCTGGGTCCTCTGGGGTCCCCTCGGAGGGTCAGGCAGCGAACGCTTCTGGCGATCATTCTCGCCACTCACTTCAACCCAATCACCCAATACTTATTAATTACTAATTGCTAGTTACTACTACTACTATTACTACTATTACTACTGCTACTACTACTACTAATAATAATAATGTTTGGTACTCATTTTTTTATTTATGTATATACAGTACATTGTTACATTCTTGTAAAGCAACTAGCCTGCATAGCGTTTCGGGCAGGTTCTTAATCTTAATTGTCTTTGGAATACCACCCGCCAAATCGTGCTGAATGAACACGATTCTTACAAGAAAGTAAGAACTCTTGTATATATAAATAAATAAAAAACAAAAAACAGAGGCGTATAGTTTGGGATTGGCGCCCAGTCAATCCTCCCCGTTACCACTGCGCCACGGGGATTGCATATAGTTGTACCTGCGAAGGTTGAGCTTCAGCTCTTTGGTCCCGTATTTCAACCTTCAATCTAGTTAAAGGCCTCATAACATGGTTTAACTAAAGCCTGCTCGTGTTGAACAAGTTTAGTCTCATTCATCATTTCATGTGTTTAATGGTGTTATTTACTCTCATTCTTTCCAGCATATTTCTAGCAGCAAATAACGAAAAGTATTATGACATTATATATACCTTGACTTTAGTAAAGCCTTTGATACTGTGCTTCACATAGAACTCGTTATAGCATTAGAAAGGTAAAGGTTAATGTTATCGATAATTAAGGACACCCCTTTGCTTTCTTTGTATTAATATTAAAACCCCAAAGTAAGACTATTAACAGTTAAAATCTTGTAGTTAACAGGCACATAGTTATTAAATGAAGTTGAGTGATGTGAGCTTCATAAGAACGTCGCCCGACAGTGTTTACACTTCGCATCTGAAGGCCACAAACATGATCGAACGCACAAAACACTTGACTGTGGCCAGTTTTTGGGTAGACTCCTATTACATTTGCTGTGTGATAGTTATACTTATATATAATAATATGTATTAAGAGTAAACGCTTAATATGTAATATTAATTAATAAAAACAAAGTCAGAAGATACACGCCTGTCTCTACATGTCTTATGTGTTAATTTTTGGCGCTCTTGTACTTGTGCGCTAGCTGGCGTTCACAACTGATCTCGCCTGCAATTACTAGATTTAGTCAATCATAATGATAATAATGTGCATATATTTAGGGGAATAAAGTTTTGGGCCCACTCAGAAATAATCGAAACATTATAATAATTAATTTTTGTTGTATTAAAAATATAAATAAAACCCATGGTTACTCTAAATATGAACATTAGAAAACCTTCAATACCACAGGGAAACTTCGCATCTACTGCAGATACATCGATAATATATACGTATGCGTGAAAAAACTCATATAATTGTCGCTATTAAAGGATCTACTTATCCGAGTTAACTTTACCCATGAACTATAGGCATCGATGGCACACTTCCTTTCCTCCATGTCTACGTGAGAACCTAAGACAACTCTTTCACCACAGAAGGTTATACTAAACCCAGCAACACTGGAATGTGTATGAATGGTCAGAGATAAGAATAGTGTAATAAACGCAATTATACTCAGAGCCCTTACTCATTGTGCTGACTGGTATAAAATCTACCAGGAACTGGAGAAAAGCCTTAAAGTATTAGGGACACAAATTGAGAAGTCAGCACCACTGTTTAATAAATATTTACATAGACAACTATTTACTCCTAAAAATATATTATTTTTGCAATGTTAAATGGGATTCTTGTACAGTGATTTGTGTATTTGTACTCACTTAATTTGTGAGTTCCTTGACGGACTCGAAGTAGAGGGGGAAGAAATAGCCTAAGCTACTCTATCCCTTTGAGATGTATTTTTTCTTGTCTCAATAAACATACTTGAACTTAAACTTGAGAAGTCAACACCCATATCAGAAGATATTTAGAAAAATTGTATAACTCCCTTTCCATAAAACTCTATTACAAAATCCACTATGAGCTCTTTTTAATGGCAAAATTTAGCCATTTTGTGTAACAACTATTATACTCTCATACTTTTAATAATCATAGTAATCGAAATATTCATATTTTTTATATATAAGAGATAAAACAGAAAGTCATAAGCTAGATCTGTGTGTCGCTCCTGAAGACGTCAGTAAGGAGACGGTCTCTTAGCAAATACCTTCCTGTGATTGGCTGTTGCTGGGAATGGCAACACTCTTTCTATAAATTATATACAAACTAAGAAATACGTCTTTTTGCACAACAATATCTTTATTTCAAACACAACCTCTTCGCTTTGTACATGCCAGAAATTTCCATGTAACTGAATAATCGAGTCCAATAAGAGAACGGAGCATTGTATCAACGATATTATTTGCGTAAGGCAACCCTCACTGAAGACGTCACAAGCTAGGTAGCCAGTCCATGTTTCTGTAACACTCGTTACATCCTGCAATATTTAATTATCACTTTATTAATGCTTTTAAATACTTAACCTTTCAATTTTTAGGTAGATTAAAGTTGAAACAGAATGTCATAAGCAAGGATGGTGTGCTGAATAAAGATGATTTATTAAGTGGATGGAGCCTTTAGCTGATCCCTTCCTGTGATTGGCTGTTGTGTGAATGTCAACAAAGAATACCTACCAATAATATGCCATTTATTATGCACCCCATACCATCTGTGGGCGGAGCTAGGAACCTCCTACCCGAGCACAACAACCCACCTTATGGGTTGCTGTTTGGCTATTTATAGTGCGTTGGAAAAAACAGAGATGGCGTTAGTTGTATTTTGTGGGGTAATTTGTTATAAGTGTAATTTGATGTCAACAGATGGCGTAAGCTGTATTTTATGGCCACTGTTGACCAGCCAATTGATAGTGTTCTCTTCTGCCGACAGATGGCATCAGCTGTATCATTATTACTTCCAAATTCCCTTTAAACACTGATCTACAAATCCCGTAGCTTATGATAAGCTTTTATACTATTCTGGTATTAGGTAACAATTAATTTTCTTTTATCTACTGTTGAGAATATCATTATATAACGTCTGGTTAGGATGTATTGTTCTTTGTTGAGATGGCCGTAATATTATTAAAACAACAAATGATACATAAAATAACAGCATTTCTCACTCAACATACTTGAATATATTGAAATTTGGTAGTAAATTCCAATCTAGGAATCTCCTATGACGAAACTGTACTTTGTTCGCTTTAGCCGGGTATAGTGTATATAATAGTTAATAATAAATCATTGTATAGGGGGACAGGCAGCCAGTGTATATATACAAGTTAGGTTTATACCGGTCCCACAAAGGTGGAACTATGGAGTAAGACTGGGTGCTGCCGGGGCTGAACTTTATCACCCTTACAAACACAATTTGTTGTTAAATCTTCACAAGGAAGAACAACTGTAAATGTTGGAATAGTTTATTACAACATACAAGCTAAAGAAACCAGTTCAGAAACTGAGGAAATAAAGCTGCCAAAAAGAAACATTACAAAGTCCACTCATGCAGAGTGGAAGACATTCTGACCAGAACAGGAATTTTACACTGATCTTAATGCTGATATGTTGATGTGATTATCATAATATAAAGATGTTAAGGCAGGTTGGTTTAGTTCATTTATTATGCAACCCATACCCATCTTGTGGGTTGTAGTGGAAAGGGTTACAGAGGCACATAATGGGCTCAGGGACTGAGCCCAACAATTTATTTAGCTAATTAAGCAAGTTACAGTCTTGATGAGCTAGTTACAAAACTCAATAGACATTGTCACATTAGGAAAGCATCTTTATTCATTAAATTGTATAAGGACAAATTAAAAGAACCTAACTTAATTTGAGTTGATCATGTGGCCCCCAAAAATGAGGTGATTTGATAAAATATCTATGCCCAAGATTACCATCATAGTGTCGTCGGGATGATGGGGAAATAGCCTCGGCTACCATCATCTTTTGTACGGTCGTGATGGTTGAGTGGTTAAGGTCTCCTGTACACCAGTTGCATAGTGCTCCTGGCAATATGGGTTCGAGTTACTTAAGGGGTGAACAAATGGGGTGTGAGTTTTCAATTGCATATATGCCTGGGGACCATTCAGGCTTGTTCGCATATATATATACTGTATATATATATATATATATATATATATATATATATATATATATATATATATATATATATATATATATATATATATATATATATATATGTCAATACTTACTTAATCATTGCTTTATCGTACAACATTGTATATTGTATGTACTAGCCCTATTTATAAATCCATCATTCTTTGTAAAATTTCTTGTATGTACCTTACCTAAATAAACATTTCTTTATTTATTTATTTGTTTATTTATTTATCCTTGCTAGTATTGCGTAGGGATATATAAATGTATCAATCACAATAAATAATACCAGTTGCATACTTTTTTATATTTCTTTTAAACTACACTACTTAAAAGAAGTACAGCATTTGAGAATCTCTCCCACGAGTTAGGTCCCTTTAATTCTGTCGGTGATTTGTTTTCTAAGCGACGTAAACAAAACCTAATTTGCAAAATTTTAAGTCAATCGTTCAGTATTATATATTTGTAAAATGTATAAACAATTGCAGTTTGCGTTTGTTAAATTTACTAAAACTTTTAATTTATTAAGTATAATTTATCAAGTTTTTAATGTTAATTACTAAATTCAAATAAAATTATAATAGAAGTTATTTTAGTAACTTTATTATATAATCCATACTTAAGGACTCCGCGCGTCAACACAAAATTCCGATAAAAATAAGCTGTCTTTGTTAGAAGAGATAAAGAAGAGACTGAGAAAGAGTTTATATTACTTTTAAAGCAGTTTATAAGTATGGAAGTAAACCACTGGAATGCAGGTGTATTAAGGTAACATATTTATTCTATAATCCAGCCGTGTAAAGTCGCGGCTCTCCCATTGCTTTCAGTGCAGAGTAATGTGAAGTATTCTCATAGTACCTCCAACCAAATATAATGAACTAATATAAACTTAATTTTTCTATCCCAGTCTGATCTAAATACTGGATATATACAAGTAACCTATTTACTGCTAGGTGAACAGAGTTGCTAGGTGAAAGGAAACATGCCCAATCTTTTCTGTCCTGCCGCAGATCGAATAATTTGAATACCGTTGGAAACTTAAAATTGCGATATTTTATTGATGCTTAACCTTCATTTTGTAAGTTATTAAATATAATTGAATAAAACTCTTATAGTGATATGTAACTTACATAGTCATATTTCCAGGCGGCAGATCATGTCCTCAAGCCCAGAGTTACGGGCACTGGAATCCAAACTTCACGCTTGTGCTCTCTCACGTGACAACAATGCAGCTATCACTCAAAAGAAGGCAGAGCAGAAACTAATGAATGTAAGATCCGCTTTTCTTTTATAATGCACATTAATTTAACTTCATTTGCCAGATTTACCTTCCACTGATATAATTCCTATACTTTTCCAGGTTAAAGACAAGCAATACACAAAACTACTTGAGAAGCTGGACTCTGAAGAAAAGTTGTCTATTGCCATCACCTGTGCTGAAAAGCATGCAAAGAGACTAGAGACACAAAGAGCAAGTTATTCACTGTATACTTGATTTGTTTCATCATTTAATGGCAAAGATAGCCATTGCCAGATAGCCTAGCCAAAGATAGCCTATGCCAGTGTCTTAGCAATGGCATAGGGTGATCTTACTTTAGGAGCAGCTGACTGATTCTGCTTAAAGCTTAATTCTTGTTTTAAATGTTAAAAATAGTAATAATTTGTGTATGATCATACTATAATTTGAATTCTTGTGTTTGTTTTGAACATGTTATTCACCATTTATTTTTTATAGGGTATTAGTTAATAATGAAACTGCATTGTGAGTGGCATAGGTAGACAATGGTTCTAGCTTTTATGTTTCTTAGGTTCTGAAGGATCAAATAGCTGAGAAGGCTGCAAACAAAGCTAAAGCTGAAGCTGAGAAAACCCTGGAAATGTTGTCTGAGGTGGATGAGGACAAGTTGATGAGGAAAGACATGGAAGAGTATGTGTTATGTGTGGATATTTTTATGACCCACATTTATTATACATTTTTAGTATTGTGTGAATTGTAACAATGAATTATTGATAATTTTTAACAACTGTTGAATTGAGAATGACTTGTAATGATTTCATTTATTGACTTTTTCTAGTACAGTAATAGTTTACCAAATTTATGAATTATGTAATTATTTTAAGGCAATTAAAAAAGAAGCAAGAATCTCAGAAACTCAATCATCAGATGCTACTGAAGCAGAGTCAGCTTAAACAGCTTCATCAAGAGGAACAAAAACTGCAAGACAGACATTTAGCAAGGTATGGTATAGACAATATATATGATAACATTATCTCCTCCTCCACTCTACACAATATTCTATTGCCAAAATGTTTCTTGCAGTTTAGATATACAATGACATGCTAGTCTCAATTAAAGAATATAAAAATTAAATGAATTTTAGTTTCTGCTTGAGAAATAGATCCTACTCTTATCATTTTAATTGCCATTTTTTCATAAATCTGTCTTAGTTAAACCTTATCTTTCCTTGGATTTGAAAGATTTCTGTTTATCAAGAAAATCTATTTATGCATGATCAAGACAGTAACTAAAGATGAAACTGATATAGAAAATAAAACATGTGGAAGAGAATATATACCACAGGTTAACTACTTGTAATATATTGTACAGTATTCTCTTTTTATCTGGTCAGATTACTGACCCAACCCAGGATGCAACCCTACAACAAGCTGACTAACTCCTGAGTACCTCCTTACTGCTATGTGAATAGGTGCAATAGGTGAAAGGAAATGTGCTAAATCATTTCTGTCCCATCCGGGATTCGAACCCGAAATTCTGGATTGTGTGTTGTGAATGAACCCGACTGTACTAATGGGACTTAGTACAGCTTAGAGCTTAGTAATAAGTAAAAAATAGTTACAATTCATTCAGTTAATATTTGATATTCTAGATCAGCAGAGGAGTATAATTTGATAGTGGATCTACAGAAGGAGTACAAGAGACAAGAGGAAGAATTGCAGAGATTACAGCAGAATCACAGAGAGCTGGAATTGGTAAAGAAGCTCGAGGCAGAACAGGTGTGTAAAAATCATAACAGTACTAGTGACCGTAACTGAAAAATGTCGTACATCTATAACGGTAAAGATGTAATTAACTAATTGCACGCAAACACTTGCACAACAGAAAACATTTTTGATGTGAAAGTATTGACCCAGTAGAAAATTTAATTAGAACAAAAATACTACAGTACTTTATATATGAGCTTTCATTTATAAATTTATCCATTAGCATGTGCGAGATGTTTGTTGTGATATGCGTCTGGAGCTAGAAGTATTGGAGAAGCAGGCCAAGGAGAGGAAATGTGCAGAAGAAAAACAGCAAAGGGAAGAAGCAGCAAAGATTAATCTGAAAGAGGGATGGGACAGTCAACTACGGTAAGGTTAAATAAGAATGTTATATTTATATATTTTTTCAATAGCACTTTGATTCCCACATCATATAAGCAAAATGAAATGAAGCATAAAAGATGACATAGCATATTACTAAACACTGCATTAAGTATATTTTGTGGTGGTGATTCTATGAGATTCTCTCATAGGTTTACATGAACATATACATTAGATGAGTATAATTATAAACAAAACTGCTAGATAACAGAGTAGTGTAACTTCCATAAAGCTGTGATTGAGTTCAGATAACATTACATTATATTGTCGAGTCTCTCGAATCTGACTTCCTCGGGGACAAACAATTGTTGAATTTTTGGTACTGATGAATTTTGAAATATATATTTCTTGAGGAGTATGGAAGAGGACTGGAGTATTGCTCAAAGAATCCCCCCTTCCTTTTCCAAGTTTAGATTTGTTTACCTGATATGGTTTTCATACTTACAAATATACACATACATATACATTTATGTTATTTATTTCCCTGTACTGTATTTGCTTTCAAAGTGTGGAGTGTAGATTTGGGTACTGTAGTGGGTAAGGAATACTAAAACAATAGTGTTAAAGACTAGTAACATGACCATCATGAATTAAAATTTTGTAAACATTGCTAAAGTGAGCCTCATAAATCATACTAATTTGTTTTATGTTGCCTAAGTTTAGAATGCAAGATTTGAGAGATGGGACAGTATTTTTGCTTAGTAGAGTAGATCCTTTTAAAAGAATAGAACAAGTTATGATCACCCTCAGTATTATGTACTTTCTACTAAATTATAACATTTTCTTTTTCAATAATATAGGTATATAATTGTTTAATTAAGAGGGGCAGTTTAATTTTGTTTAGGAAATAAGGCTTATTTCTCAGTAGTTGTAAATGCCGGAATATGATTATATTCAAAGACTTTAAGATACTTGTTAATTTCAGGTACAAGCAAGAACAAACTGCTAAGGAGAAAGAGAAAGAAGCAGAGTATAGGAAGCTGGTAAATGATGCGCTACTCTCTCTCTTACTAATATCCATTATGTTTTGTCTCTTCAGTCAGTATATATATATACAGTATTATAAAAGAAAGAAATTGGTTATTTTTCATGAGTAATCTTATTTCTAGTTTTTGCTTTCAGAATCCAAAAATAGTTATTGGTCATTGAATTCCTTCTAAGTTTTGTCTTTGACAAATACTAAAGAAGATTTAGGAATTATTTGTAATTTTTGTCAATTGGCTTTACTAGCTCCTCGAGGTGCTGGCTGAGGAGGCACATCTTGACCAGCTGGTAACAGAAGCACGAAAGCGGCGGCAGCTGGACCACAAGTTCCTTGTGGATCGACTGCTGGAAGAAAGACGAGCCATGAGGGCCACAATCATGAGGCAGCACCAGGAAGAGGAGGAGTATGCATTCCATTATGAACAGCTCAGGTATGTAAATTTTCAGTATATTCTGTGATGACTAAACCACACATCAGCAGATGAAGAAAGGACAACATTTTGGTTCGTCCTGGACCATTATCAAGTTGTGTGTTGGACTTGATATGACTTGATAATAGTCCAGGGCATACCGAAATATCATCTTTCTTCATCTTCTGATGTGGGGGTTTGGTCATCATATCTTTGGCTACATTATTGTGACTTATCTTTTTCAATATATCATATTTGGATAGACTCATAATTTCTCTGAACAACCCCATGTATTGCTCATTCTTTATTAACAGGAAGAGTATCTTAGAGGAAGAAGAGAAGCAGCTGCTACTGAGACATGCTCCTCAATTGATTGCACATTTCACACCGCAGCTGCTCATGCGACTTAGGCAACTGATGTGACGATGACAAGATGGAACTTGCATTGTGGAAAATTGTCAAGAAAAAAAAGTCTGTTAATGTTGTTATCGTGGAATCAGAGAAACGGTATATACTGTAAAGTGCACTTAAATACAATAAAGTTAGTACTGTAATACTAATACAGCACAGTATTTTTGTTCTTGATGGTGTTTCAGAAGATTGGCGAGTGCAATCACAAAGTCTTTTCAAGCAATTTTTTCATTTCTAGAAGGGGGATGTATCAAAAGTTTTATTATATGATGTATGCTTTATATCTTTATGAATGGTTTAGTACATTAGAAGAGTATGAGGATGGAATAATTACAAATATAATTCAACTGGTATGTCCAAAATTAAAATACTGTATAGTAAAGTGGACTTTCGCTCAAAAGTAACTTTGTCTACTGGAATCTAGTGCAACGGAAAGATTCTGTTCTGGTAATATGATCAGTTGTAATGGTAAAATAATGAAAGTTCTGGTGGAGAAACAAAATATTTAACAATATATTTTTTCAAAGTGATTCCGAGATCAAAATTTGCATTTGTGTTATGCCAGTTGCTTTATTAAAAACATAATTATGACTGACATAAAAAAGTGAAAAATAAGAAGCTTCAACTTGTTGAGAGGGGCCCAGTACAAATCTCTGTTCAAGCAGGCATACACTGTATAGTTCAGTGCTGCAAGCACTAATTATGTATACAATATTTGATGATTTGTTAGTCAATTTATGCTGTGAGTTAATGGAATTGTAATTTTGTAATTGTGCAAATGGGTATCAATGAATTAATTTCAGAGACAAATTTTGTACTAGAATGAACAAGGCTTAAAATTTATAGGTTTTATTTTAAAATAAATTTAAAATAAATTAGATTAAAGTCTTTTTCTAAGATATTCCACATTGATGGTCATTAAGGCAAGTTATTTGTTGATACCATGATACCATTGGACAGTATCATGCTAGTCAGGTGAGGGTGATATTATGCAAAGAGATCTCTTGAAATGTCTTTAATGGGTAAAGTGTAAGGTGATAGGGAGGTACTCCAGCCTGGAGCAACCTCAGAAGGCTCATCCATAAACACTGTCTTTAAAGCTCTGCTTGGCATCAGTGAACTGCCAAGTAGCACTCTTGCTAACCACCAGCTGGCTAACTTGGATGTTGCCTCCGAATGATGCCAGATGGTAGCATCCACACCAACATCATGTTGGAATCACAGGATTCCTGTGTAGTTGCTTCATCGATTACAATGGCAAGAAACCCAGTGCTGGTGAAGAAGCTGTCACTTAGAGGTTAATGAGAGTGCTACTTGGCAGTCCTTGTGATGCCAAGTAGGGTTTAGCAGATTCTTTTGTGCGAGTGAACTTTCTGAAGTTCTGGAGTGAACTTTCCTTCAGTGTTGACCAGACCACACACTAGAAGGTGAAGGGACGACGACGTTTCGGTCCGTCCTGGACCATTGTCAAGTCAATCGGTCTGGTCAACATACTTTAGCCACGTTATTGTGACTCATCTTTCCTTCAGTGCTTCCCTAGCACTAGTATGACTCAAAAGGGATGGAAGAGGGAGGGGGGGGTGAAAATTGATGTGCCATTGGAGAAGGTCGCCTTACCCTGACTGGTATGATCCTTCCCAAAGGGACCAAAGAGGATCTAGCCTGAGGGAGCATCTGAGTATACTGCTCTGAAAGGATCTGTTCATATTTACTAAAAGCTCAATCTGTTTTTAAATTTATAGTGTACATATGTTTAGTAAATAAAAGAAAGTTACAGTTTTAAAAGTACCACGAGAAATAACAGTAAGTTTTGTATAAGACCAGGGAAAAGATAAGCCTGTATGGAAGCACTTTCAAAATGAAATGTTCTACAAACATATTTTGAACAGGCAAAGTTGTCTGAGACACTTTACAAATTTGTGTAAACTAAAACAGGAACAACAAGTACAATTCATATTGTTGTTTAAAAATGAATTTTTGGTTAAATGCACATGGTAGAATTAGAAACTGATATTTCTCTTTGTATACTGTTACATCACCCATTGAATTGAGCCTCTTATGGCTTGGCAGTCTTATTAAAAGCACTGGTATTGATCCGAGCATGCTGGGACACGTCGGGGAATTTTTGTTCTTGTGCCTTTGGTGGCACAGGCACTTTAGGAACGCTAGGAAGCTCCACAGGAAGTTGATGAATGGGCTTACAAGTGTGGAGCTCAAGACAGGTGTCCCAGCAACATTTCTGTTTTTGTGGGCAGGCACCATCGTGGGGACATACCTGTACAAATGATCGAAAGGGTTGATATTGGAAAAAATGACAAAATGTATATTATAGTAAAATTTTAATTTGGTAGAAATGAGGTTAGAATACTGAAAAATATTTTTTTAAATACAGTTCAGATCAGGACTAAATATAGTAGACATGATAAAATTCAAAGAAACTATTCCAAAATACAGAACTTTAGGTAAAACGTTAAGATGAATGGTGTGACCATAATAAAAATTTGTCATACTAATCAACATCTGTGAAACTGAAGACAACTGACTTTAAATGTCAAATTAATGCAATATAAAGCATTTGATAAAATGCCTAATACTGTATAGTAATACAGGAATTTCCTTGACAAAGAACTATCTAGATCCTATGATTACTTACCTCAGGAATTTGGCTCCTGGGACATTCCTTGCGGGCTGGAGGACAGCTACCTGGACGCACTGGTGGAAAAATTACGTTAACTTCAAAATAGGAAATCTTAACAATATATTGTGCTACTGAACATCTTCACAGTCTCCTCGGCTTGGTGCCTTCTTTTGATAATTGCTAACTTAACAAAATACAGTAAATATTATTTATAATTGTTTTTTATTTACAAGAGGTTTTTTAGTTTTAATCATTTCAGTTGTATGTACAGTACTTTAGAAATATTAAGAGTCCCTTCTTATCTACTTTAATGCTTTGTAGTAATAGTAATACAGTATAAGACAAATTGTCTAGAGAGAGTTCAATTAATGCAAATCAGCACACTATGAAGCTCAAGCAATATATATTTATATATACAGTACAGCAAATCACAGTAAGTAAAACAACCTAACATACTAACATTGAGGTTCAGGGTAAACGCGATCTGCCAGACTACAGCAGTAGACTGCGTTCAGTGGGGGCGGGGTCTTGCACCAGTACTGGCAGGAGCCACTTGTCATTACCACCACAGTTGCTGCCAACACCAACACTTGCATCACCTCTTGTTGCTGTCATCCAAGAAATGCTTGCCATTATTTTGTGTAGAAACATTGGGGATTTTAAGAGTTTCAAACAGTCAATGAGATTAATAAAGTACTTTCCTTCTATGTTTTCAAGACCGGGCTTACAAGAAAATGCACGTTTTTTATAAGGCCATGATAAATTGTAAATATTTATTGTCCATACAAAGGATACACTCAGTACGGTGTAAATATATTCACCTGTATACTGTTAACTTAGGACATACTGTACGTAGAAATGATTAACAGGATTGGTATTGTAAATATAAAACCCAGTATTGAATATAATGCAGTGCCTCTTTCCGGTAGAGCCCCGGTGGCTCCCTGTAGCTATCTTGCCGAGATTGTTCTAATCTACATGTCTACATCCATTTCGATGTATATATACTGTTCACTGAAAGTCTACTTTAGTCATGGACTATGCTCAGGGCTAGAGTATACTTGCTATAGTCTGTAAGTTATCATAATGTTCTTAATAACCCTCCAGAGGTTGACAGGCTATAAGTCCACCTCTGGTACAATTTACACCACGTGTGCCACAGCGACGGGCTACAGCAAGAACTACAGAAATACACTAAAATTATGGTGTACTCACCATCATGCTGAGACAGTTGCAAGTAGGTAGAGTGAGAGAAAATGAGCTTCACGTGCAAGATTAGTGAGGGAGAGAGACAGCTTCACGTGCAGGATGAGGGAGGGAGAGAGCTTCACGTGCAGGATGAGTGGTGGAGAGAGAGAGAGTCAGCTTCACGTGGATGGAGGGATACACAGACACTGTTCTGGGCGAGGCGAGGACTGAGCCTCGACCCTCGACCCGTCTCATCCCGGGGTTGCTGGAAGGGACGGGAATTTGGAACAGGTTCTTGTACTTAGTGGTGTGTGTGTGTCTCATCACCAACACCATGTAATGTGCACGTGGCTCATTACTGATGTTATTGCTGTAATTAGCGAGGTGTATCTCTCATCGACGACTCGATTGTTCTGAAAGATATAATCGCTTTGGATAAGGCTGGGACGAGGACCATAAGAGGCCGGGACGAGGACCACAAGAGGCCGGGATGAGGACCATTAGAGGCCGGGATGAGGACCATAAGAGGCCGGGATGAGGACCATAAGAGGCTGGAACGAGGACCATAAGAGGCCGGGACGAGGACCATAAGAGGCCAGGGACGAGGACCATAAGAGGCCGGGACGAGGACCATAAGAGGCTGGGATGAGGACCATAAGAGGCTGGGATGAGGACCATAAGAGACCGGGACGAGGACCATAAGAGACCGGGACGAGGACCATAAGAGGCCAGGGACGAGGACCATAAGAGGCCGGGATGAGGACCATAAGAGGCCAGGGACGAGGACCATAAGAGGCCGGGACGAGGACCATAAGAGGCCGGGACGAGGACCATAAGAGACCGGGACGAGGACCGTAAGAGACCGGGACGAGGGCCATAAGAGACCGGGACGAGGACCATAAGAGACCGGGACGAGGACCATAAGAGACCGGGACGAGGACCATAAGAGACCGGGACGAGGACCATAAGAGACCGGGACGAGGACCATAAGAGACCGGAACGAGGGCCATAAGAGACCGGGACGAGGACCATAAGAGACCGGGACGAGGACCATAAGAGACCGGGACGAGGGCCATAAGAGACCGGGACGAGGACCATAAGAGACCGGGACGAGGACCATAAGAGACCGGGACGAGGACCATAAGAGACCGGGACGAGGACCATAAGAGACCGGGACGAGGACCATAAGAGACCGGGACGAGGACCATAAGAGGCCAAAAAATTATATAACACGCTTTCAATAAAACTATTACAAAATCCACTATGATCTCTTTTTAATGACAAACTTTAGCTATTTTGTGTAACAACTGCTATATCTCATTCCTTTAATAATCATAGTAATCGAAATATTCATATTTTTTATATACAAGAGATGAAGCAGAAAGTCATAAGCTAGATCTGTGTGTCGCTCCTGAAGACGTCAGTAAGGAGACGGACTCTTGGCAAATACCTTCCTGTGATTGGCTGTTGCTGGGAATGGCAACACTCTTTCTATAAATTATATGCAAACTAAGAAATACGTCTTTTTGCACAACAATATCTTTATTCCAAACACAACCTCTTCGTTTTGTACAAGACAGAAATTTCTATCTAACTGAATAATCGAGTCCAATAAGAGAATGGAGCATTGTATCATCGATATTATTTGCGTAAGGCAACCCTCACTGATGACGTCACAAGCTAGTAGCCAGCCCATGTTTCTGTAACACTCGTTACATCCTGCAGTATTTAATTATCACTTTATTAATGCTTTTAAATACTTAACCTTTCAATTTTTTGATAGATTAAAGTTGAAACAGAATGCCATAAGCAAGGATGGTGTGCTGAATAAAGATGATTTATTAAGTGGATAGCACCTATAGCTGATCCCTTCCTGTGATTGGCTGTTGTGTGAATGTCAACAAAGAATATCTACCAATGATATGCCATTCATTATGCACCCCAGACCATCTGTGGGCGGAGCTTGGAAGTATTTAATTATCACTTTATTAATGCTTTTAAATACTTAACCTTTCAATTTTTTGATAGATTAAAGTTGAAACAGAATGCCATAAGCAAGGATGGTGTGCTGAATAAAGATGATTTATTAAGTGGATAGCACCTATAGCTGATCCTATACCCGAGCACAGCAACCCGCCTTATGGGTTGCTGTTTGGCTATTTATAGTGCGTTGGAAAAAAACTAGATGGCGTTAGTTGTATTTTGTGGGGTAATTTGTTATAAGTGTAATTTGATGTCAACAGATGGCGTAAGCTGTATCTTATGGCCATTATTGACCAGCCAGTTGATAGTGTTCTCTTGTGCCGACAGATGGCATCAGCTGTATCATTATTACTTCCAAATTCCCTTTAAACACTGATCTACAAATCCCGTAGTTTATGATAAGCTTTTATACTATTCTGGTATTAGGTAACAATTAATTTTCTTTTATCTACTGTTGAGAATATCTTTATATAACGTCTGGTTAGGATGTATTGTTCTTTGTTGAGTGTTTAGTTTAGTTCATTTATTATGCACCCCATACCCATCTTGTGGACGGTAGTGGAAAGGGTTACAGAGGCACATAATGGGCTCAGGGACTGAACCCAACAATTTATTTAGCTAAGCAAGTTACAATCTTGATGAGCTAGTTACAAAATTCGAAGTTACAAATATACGAAAGGGCTCCTGTATAAACAAATTGTACGTGAACGCACTTTATTGTGTACCGAACCAACGTTATCTGAAACGGTTATGTACGAATCGACCAGTCCCACTTCAGAGATCATTCGATTTTTATGCTAAATTTTGTTAAATGTTAAATGATAAAATTAAGTATTACAAGGACATTTATATATAAAAAATATATATACTTTCTAATTCATCTTGACTTGCACAATTTTCTTGCTTCTTATTTATTTATTCTTCCTATAATAAGGGCTGATTGCCCTCAATTGTTGCATGGTTTACCTCGGGCGTCCTGATTATTGTGGTGGTGGTGGACCCTTCTCAGTCCACCCCCAGTTCAGCTCGTTCTGAAGAGAGAGAGAGAGGGGGGGGGGCCTCTCTCTCTTTCTCTGAGAAAGTGTGTGTGTAATTACCTAAGTGTAGTTACAGGATGAGAGCTACGCTCGTGGTGTCCCGTCTTCCCAGCACTCTTTGTCATATAACGCTTTGAAACTACTGACGGTCTTGGCCTCCACCATCTTCTCACCTAACTTGTTCAGGATCAAACACGTGACAAACACGAGATCAAACACGTGACTCTTACTTGGACTGACTATTGGATCAAACAATGTGGTTTGGTCGTCAGCGATGAGGGCGAGATCTCTGTCCCTGAATCTCTAACAAAAGGCAGGTGAGTCCCGTTCGTATCCCCCCCCCCTCTCTCACCCATATATATGAATCCACTGCTTGTCTTATACTTAATCCTGGTAGCTAGCAGCTCATTCTACAACTATTTCTCAACCGGGTTCTGTTGGCCACGTGGGACCTCGCCAGCGCTGGTTACAGCTGAAGATGATATTTCATGCTTTCGTTGCTGATGCTTGTTATTATAAATCCTAGCATCTTCATTAATTTATTGCGTGCATTGATGCATTGCTCTCAGACTCAAGTCGCTGATAACCCTGACTTACAAATCTCCCAGTTTAATCCCTCTATGACTATACATAGTATTGATATAATTAGAAGTAAAGTATATTAAAAGTAAAATATATCTGACTTACAAATCTCCCAATTTAATCTCTCTATGACTATACATAGTATTGATATAATTAGAAGTAAAGTATATTTGCTGGTTGTTGTGTTGATTTAGGGGCGACGAGATATTTGCTGGTTGGTCAGTACGCTGTGGTGGCCAAAACAATAACAAATCCAGTAAATAGGTTTTGCATAACTGAGGCTTTTCCTAGAGTTTGACGTCACACCTCACCTTCTTATAGCGTTTGATTACCTAACTTTTGTTACCTAACTCTTAACAGAAGCTGAAGTTTTCTTCCTACTTACAAAACGCTGTTCCCGGAAGCGTCCATCACCAGCCTCGACTTGCATCATCATTTGGTCCGATGTCTCGTCGACATGGAAGAAATTATTCTCGTCACAAACGCTTTTCCTGGATTTATTTTGAAGCTATTCTCACACACTTTGTACCAGCCTTATCGATATACCGAGTTGCGTAATTCAGGACCATGTTTTCGCTAGAGCATCATTGGCCATTTTTTTTTAGATCCAGGTCCCCTATTTCAGCCCGTCCTCGCGATTGTTCCCAACGTCAAGAAATTGTCTTACTAAAATGTCCTAACCTAGCTTACCATTGAACTCACGAACAGAAAACGAGGCATTATGTCAATTTAGCGAGCCATTACCATTTGCTTATACATCAGTTTTTGGCCTAAGTATACGTCAAAATGCGACGTTCTATAGAGTTAACAGGATGTCTTATTATCCCTGGGTGTACAGGTGTACAGGGGGCAACTATAATTAGGGAACTGCCCAATCATCCTAGAACCATTGTTGTTTGCGAGACGGAGTGGGTGAGGGGCCCTTTCAATCTAGGAAGCTGACTTGCATTTATTGTGAAGTTACATAATAATCTGACATTTATGGAAGCCTATCTTAGCTGCCACGTGATATCAAACATTATAAAATATTTGTGGAACAAGAATCAATTTGAAAACAAATGACTATAAATTTGGAAATGTTTTTTTCTTCTTAAAAAGTAAGTCAACATATTTGAATGCGCTCTCACACAAGAACACCTTCCGGGGTCTTTGACTGTAGGAAACACAGACTGTAGGAGACAAGTTTTCCTAGTGTGAGGACCCGCTGCACTGTGAGGGTGGTGTGGGGAAAAAAACTTGACTAATATCAGGAAGGTCCAAGGGTACCCCAGTGCCCTTAACCTTCACCAGCCTTTGTTACTTTGTTACTCACTTAACCTGTACTCGCTCAATATGTATATATATTACTGTTTAAATAGGGGAAGCTATGGATTGCTTGATGCGGAAAGGTCAAAGAAAACATCCGAATAAATGCTTGACCTTTAAAATTACTTACTTTTGATGTTGCTTATACTAGAGGTGGGGCACAGGGAGTGGAGAAGATAGTGAGAGGGGGTTCAAGGTGTGTACATCTTATTCTGGAAACTCCTATCATTCTCAAGTGTAAACAGGGCAGGTGGAGGTGTCCAGAGCAGCGATCTTGTCAACAGGAAATCTGATTAGGTGTCAACACCTGGCTCCTGCAGGATGCGGACTATTCCTGTCACATCCCAGACACACGTATATCACACCTGTCTCGTTGACACCTAACACCTGTGTACACCTGGCAGGCCTGTGTCTACACCAGGAAGTTCTATGGGTATATTTGGCAGGCCTTTTTGTACACCTGTGTGTACATCTGCAGATGGTAGCCTACGTAATACCTGTTATTTTACGCAACATTGAAATATATATTTTCTATATAATTTCACTATATATCTTCCTTGACATCTGTGGCTTCAGTTCTCCAGAGAAATATGAAAATATTTCCTTTTTACTTTTCCAGTTGGCCAAGTATTACTAGATGGCCAACACTCCCTGGCCAGGTATTACAGGCTGACCAACGCGGTCCCTGAAGTTGAAGATCGCTTGGAGGGCACCAGGTCGTCGCTCTTGTACCTGTGTTTTGTGTTACCTGAGGCGCAGAGAGAGAGAGAGAGAGAGAGAGAGAGAGAGAGAGAGAGAGAGAGAGAGAGAGAGAGAGAGAGAGAGAGAGAGAGAGAGAGAGAGAGAGAGAGAGAGAGAGAGAGAGAGAGAGAGAGAGAGAGAGAGAGAGAGAGAGAGAGAGAGAGAGCGAGAGCGAACGAGCACTTAAGTCATATCAGGTGCTGCGTTATAAGATGGACTGTCATTACTTCTCAAGCGTGTAATTGTGGTGAGAACAGGATTATTATACGGGCGAGGTGAAGAATGAATGGTCTTGGATGATGTGAGGAGCATGAGAACGGTCCAACCACAGTGTAGGTGCAGCAGCCGTTCTCCACAAAGAATACTTGAACTCCAGCGACTCACAAGATAAACAATAACACATTCCCACAAAACTCACAAGAGATCAAAAGCAAATTTTTATATAATTTTTGTTATTAAATTATATATGAGAAATGCAAACATACTTGAGATTATTTAAACAATTATTTGAGGCTGGTGGGAAGCCTCATTCAATAGTTACAGATAATGCTCAATATGTTACAAAGAAAATGACAATATGTATATCGATGGAATCTTCATTACTTGCAGCTGATACAGTGAGGATTTTTAAGTAGTTTCCCCAGTTCTTGTCTGATACTGATTCCGATGATTTGGGGCCGCTGGCATGCTGTATGTGGTCATCGCATTTGTGGCGTACTGGGAGGGAATGGGCGTGCTTTATTATGGGGGGGGGGGGAATGTTGAAATGGATAATGGGTGACGGGATGCCTGTGGTGGTCGGCATGACTAAGCTTGGCTGTAAGGTCTATTGGGAGATTAGCGTAGTTGTTATAATACGGATGCATTTCGTTGTGGGAAGAATGTGAGCGCATTTGTTCATGAGTCCAGGATTATGTCTCATGGGTGGACTGGGAGCAACTTATATGACTTAGAACCCAACAGTAACTGGGAACCTGGATATAATACGTTAGTTGAGTCGTGTTAGAGGGTAAACGTGACGCTGAATAGGCTAGCTGGTTCCAGTACTGACTACATGACAATATCCTGAAATAAAAATACAAAACTACCTATTACTAAACACATTCATTTATCCATAAGGAAATATAATTAAACTAGCCAGTATTTTGTTTATTTATGAAGATGTGGTCAAGAGGCGAATCTTAAATGTTGAAAGATCCCGACACTGTTTAATAACACCAAATAAATATACATGCAATGTTTGAACAAGTGAACAGAGCCTAGGCTTAAGGCCCAAGAGACTGTGAACAGCCTAGTGCTAAACATTCAGTTTCTTAATAAAAGTGTAGAATATATATATTGTCTTGTATCATGTGATCTTGATTTTGCTTCCAGTACGATCATTTGTTCTTCAGGTGATCTTGACTTTCCCTCCAGTTCAATCAGGAATGTACACTTGGCTTGCAGGTCTTGTAGCGAAGACATATGTCATCACAACACTTTTGAGATAGTGGACATTCGTAGTCCCAATGGCATCGCTGTAAGAACAAGTAATAAGTATTAAGGTGACCAAGACAGTCTTTACATTACATTCCAGTCACTGAGCAACTACAGATGTGTGACTGGAAAATTAGAACCCTCTGTGACTGGTGCAGTGAACGCTTGTGCTTCACAAACTGGTCTCAGATGACCAGGAGAAAACCAATTATATAGTCGACCACAGCCATTAATCTGGTGTTGTGATGAACAGTATACTACACTCCCCAACATCATACGACTCCTCTGACATACAAGAACTCGAATCTCGAACATTCCTCACATAAACAAATCCTATATCCCCCCCCCATATGACACTGTATATCCCCACTTAATTCACAGATACGCTCGATAACATTCATCCCTCATACATCATACAAGCACTCCACGAAAAAAACATCATGAACTAATGTATCTTGGCATTCGAAACAGCGCTTGACAAAGACACTTAAAATCACATGACTTACTCTTGGAAAAGAGCTGCCGCTGCTTGCTTGTGGACAATGTGTCCGTGGGGGTGGACAACTTCCAGGGTGGGCTGTTGGGAGACCAGAGATCACTCTCACACCACCATCTCAATATCTACTCCCATACTATCATATTCAGCAGTGTAACCTAACTTTCAATATTTTATGCTCATTTTTCGTTGATATATTGTGGAGTTTGGTGGATTGGAAGATCAGCTACAACTTACAATCACAGCAGACGAAGAATCCAGATCCACGGATCGGATCAGGGCAGAAGTTCACACATTGTCCACACACAAGAGCAACGCAAGCCGCCAGTACCAACACACGCAGACTCTGTCAGAGAAGGTAGGAGTGGAAGTGAGAAGCCTGATTCTCGGTAGATGCTCTTCCGATTTATAGAGATTCTATTTTCTAACTGCATTACGTCAATATGTGTATGATGGCCCATATCGTTACCATAAGTACTATCAAAACAGGAGTATGGGCTGTTGTTGGTGGGAAAGAGGTAGTGAGAAGCATATTGACTCACGGTAGATGGGAAAGGTTCAGTGGGAAGCCTGACTCACGGTAGATGGGAGAGATTCAGTGGGAAGCCTCACTCAGGGTAGATGGGAGAGATTCAGTGGGAAGCCTCACTCACTGTATATGGGAGAGATTCAGTGGGAAGCCTGACTCACTGTAAATGCGAGAGATTCAGTGGGAAGCCTGACTCACTGTAAATGCGAGAGATTCAGTGGGAAGCCTGACTCACGGTAGATGAGAGATATTCAGTGGGAAGCCTGACTCACTGTAGATGGGAGAGATTCAGAGGGAAGCCCGACAGTTGGTGGGAGAGAGGAAGTGAGATCAGCCATGTAAGACAGTACACAAGGAGTCTGCTCACCATGTTTGAAGTTCGTTTGGAGAAGTGTATTGTGAGAGGAAGTTATAGTGTGTCTGGTGCCTGAATCTTCACCGCGTCCTCTTTATACTCCCTCGACCACACTCATTTCTGTGACCTTCCTGCAAAACATAAAAGGCACAGTGAAAGCGTATATGCATGGTGAGTGCATGTGCTTATATATATGACTCGCAATGTGTCGAGATGTGCCTGAGGTATACATAAGTGCACATGTATATTCTGGGTGTATGTATAGTAGCGTCAACATATCTAAACATTATAAATATCGAACACTATACGGTGTATGAGGATAGTATCTCCCAACTCTCGCTATATTACTATATCATATATGTTACGGTACTACTTCTATATTAAGCATCTATAAGAAAATTCATAATGGCCTTAAAATAAAAGTTTAGTCATATAGATCTGTGTGTACATCTCTGTATATTTGTGAGTTCTTTTATTTTATAAGTTTGAAATAGGTGGTATGTATGTATGTATGTATTATGAGCACTTACAGGAATGTGATTATATATAGAGGATTTATATGTATCTGGGAAGTTTGTTTATGTATATTAAGTATATTTGGGAAGTATGTTTATGTATATTAAGTATATTTGGGAAGTATGTTTGGTAGGCCGGATATGTGTCGGAATTAAGGCCTATCAAACTCAGGGTGGTGAATGAGGCTTCTACAATACCTTACTGACCAACAAGCTTACTATACTGCCCAACCAGCTTGTTTTACTTAACTCATCATTCCTTTAGTATATTTTACTGATGAACTGCAGTTAGCATACCTTAGTGACCAAGTAGCTAATATGTTTTACTGACTAACCAGCTTACTGACCTTATTGCCCAACCAGCTAGTTTTACTTTACTGATCAACACGTTAGCATTACTTACTCTCCAACAAGCTCAGTATACCTAACTGACCAACCAGTTTAGTAACTAGATGTAATTAAACTTAATGTGGGGGATCGAGTTCGGTATCGTTTGATCACGATACGAACTGGGGTACATTCCAAGCAGTCATTATATTCTCTCTGATGATTTAACCACCCTTTCCACGATACGAACTGAGGTGGTTAAATCATCAGAGAATATAATGACTGCTTGGAATGTACTAGTTACTAAAGAGGTTCTCGTAATGTCTGCATAATTGCACATACTGGCCTGACTTGAGAATTTGTTTTCTCTTTATTAAATAATAAACAGAATAAATGGTATATATACATTAATTTACACAGGAAATACTACATTACATATAGTTTATATAATTCTCAGTAAAGCAATATTTCATATCATTACAGAGCATGAGGCGTAAACCTGAAATACTTGACCCTGTCTTGCAAAAACTTCAGTATTTTGTCTACGAAGTAACCCTCTTTCCTAAAGTTTTGATCATCTATGATGTAGATCTACATTCCCTAAAGTGATGAATTATTTATTCGCAGCCAAATTCATTAGAAATCTGTTGTTAGGATCAATAGTAAGGATTCACATATAGTCGCAAGTTAATAACGTGTCAGGTTCACACTTGAAACCTTTGTGTTCACCTTAAAGTTCATACTCAAACCTTAATTGTCTAGAAGAAAGTGTCCAGGTGTTTCACATGGCGTGAACATCTTTCTGTAAGAATGACTCTATAGTAGGTTCGTGGTTTGATCCAAGGTATACATGGGACATAGTAACATATATGTCTAGTTGTTGCTGGCACAAAGTTTTCGAATGATTACCATAGTTATCAAAGAATATATCTAATATTTAGCTTTTAAGTTAGAAAAATATTTGAAAACATCTAACCTTACAGCGATGTGAAATTTCAATGGAACCAAAACATCAGCAAAGTGTATAAAACACAAACACGAATTGGTGTTATTGTTCAATGTTGCCTTGAGTCCTCAGTAAACTCCTTCAATGACCAGGCATCACTCCAATTTAATCTTGGAGACTCTAATTTCTTTATAAGATTATTAAAAGAATTATGATTATTATAAAAAGCAACCATTATAGTCCAGTCAAAATAAACAAAATGAAACAATTCACATGCCAAGAATAGTAATAATGGAGTCAATATTAATTAGTCCAGATGGTGGCAGGACAGAGATAAATTGCACAAGCACATTAAAAGACACGGTATAAGGCACTTCAGACTACCATAATATAGATAAATAACCTTATACTTCACAGATATTCACCGGTCCTTATATTAGAGAAACAATAAATGGCCGAATATCAGGCTACCTGGTGATGGGTAAACTAAGGTTTACCTGTAACATCACCTGTAAAGCAGCGCCGTCCTCACCCACTACTGCAGGGATGGCAGATTGGGCTACTTGTAGCCCAATTCGGTTACCAATTAAGATAATTGTATTCAATCAAAAAGCCATCTATGTATGTCGCTACTTACTACTTTTTCGGCTACAGTTAAAATAAGTTGGGCTGTTTATTCTAAAAAGCGAATCAATCGGGGAAAAAATATTTGGCTACTTTTATTGTAAAGTTTGTGACATTTAGTTCTTCAGCTCGCGACTTTCAGCAACTCAAATCTGGCACCCATGCCCAGTAGTGTACCCACAATGTGTGGCCACGTCTGTGGTAGAAAATAATAATAATAATAATAAAATGTACCCACACACGCCGGAACTGCACCAAGCAGAGTCTCCTTCACAAGGTCAATGCTCTCATATTTTTCTAGCGCCTAACAATACTTCTTACATGCAAGGACCAGTGAAATAGGAACTAAACTGAATGTTACATTATTTCAGGACAGCATATATTAATGATAAAATCAGTGGGAGCTATGAGGAGAACCCCAGCCTATGTTATGGGTACTCGCAAGCACATACCCGGAGCGTGTGTTCGAGTCCCCCCTCCTCACAGCCCCCTACTGATTTTCTCATTGATACATCACGTTAATGTATTAGTTTCTGTATAAATTAAATTGGTATAGTTATTATAATACGGATACACTCAGTAGTTGGAAGACTGTGAGCGCATTTGTTGATGTGTCCAGGCGTATGTCTCGTGGGTGTACTGGGAGTTGTTGTTATAGATTCATCTACTCGGAACAAGTTCCAAGTAGCACGGGCTATGGTGAGTCTGTAGTGAACTTACCTGGCACAGGAGCGGTGCTGGCCTATAAATGTACTGGGAGCATTTGGGTATGTAGGAGACCTAGGGACATTGGAAGTGTCCCTACAGATCAGCGCACAAGGTAACCCCCATGATGCTGTGACATGGGCATTGTAATCATAGTCACGTGTTGTTTCTAGGACGTGTAGAGATGAGAGTTCAGTCCCACCTATTACCGTAATATGTTCTCATGACATGACTTAGAACCCAACAGTAACTGGGAACCTGGGTATAATAAATACGCTTAGTTGGGTTCTGATCTACGGTACTGGAACCAGCCTAGCAGTACCTGACCTCAGGCCTAATAACCTAACCGGTTCAAGTACCGACCTCAGGCCAATATCCTAAAATAAAAACAAATACAAAACTACCCATTACTAAACACATTCATTTATCCATAAGGAAATATAATTAAACTAGCCAGTATTTTGCTTATTTATGAAGATATGGTCAAGAGGCGAATCTTAAATGTTGAAAGATCCCGACACTGTTTAATAACACCAAATAAATATACATGCAATGTTTGGACAAGTGAACAGAGCCTAGTCTTAAGGCCCAAGAGACTGTGAACAGCCTAGTGCTAAACATTCAGTTTCTTAATAAAAGTGTAGAATATATGTCTTGTCTTGTATCATGTGATCTTGACTTTGCTTCCAGTACGATCCTTTGTTCTTCAGGTGATCTTGACTTTCCCTCCAGTTCAATCAGGAATGTACACTTGGCTTGCAGGTCTTGTAGCCGAGACATATGTCATCACAACACTTTTGAGATAATCGACATTCGTAGTCCTTATGGCATTGCTGTAAGAACAGGTAATAAGTATTAAGGTGACCAAGACAGTCTTTACATTACATTCCAGTCACTGAGCAACTAACCATTAATCTGGTGTTGTGATGAACAGTCTACTACACCCCTAATATCATACAAGAACCTCTCAAATCTTGTACATCCCTCCAAAAAAATTATACATATACCCCTATGACATAGTATATTCCTCCACTTACAGTATACGCTCCACAACATCATTCACCCCCTCATATACCATTCAAGCACCCCACAAAAAAATCATGAACTAATGCATCTTGTCATTCGAAGCAGCGACTGACAAAGACACAGTTGAAAACATATGACTTACTCTACGGAAAGATGTAATGTTGCTTCTATGAGGACATTCTGTTCTTATCCGTGGACATCTCCCAGGGTGGGCTGTTGGGAGACCAGAGATTACTCTCACACAACCATTTCAATAGCTTCCTCCCATATCATCATTTTGTGCATTGTAACCTAACTTTCAATAGTTTATGCTTAAGAGAAAATTTGTTAATTTTGCGTTGATATATTGTTGTTTGGTGGATTGGAAGTTCGGCTACAACTTACGATCACAGCACACGAAGAATCCAGGTCCACGGATCGGGTCAGGACAGAAGTTGTGACATTGTCCACACACAAGAGCAACGCAAGCCGCCAGCACCAACACACGCAGACTCTGCTGTTGAGGGTGAGTGGCAGTGAGAAGCCTGACCCATGTAGGTGGGAGAGAGATAGTGAAAAGCCTGACCCACGTAGGTGGGAGCGAGACAGTGGGAAGCCTGACCCACGTAGGCGGGAGAAAGACAGTGGGAAGCCTAACCCACAGTAGGTGGGAGAGAATAACTGAGATCAATCATGTAAGACACAGTATACAAGTAGTCTGCTCACCATGTTTGAAATTCGTTAGAAGAAGTGTATTGTGAGAGGAAGCTCGAGTGTCTGGTGCCTGAAGCTTTACTATCTTCTCTTTATACTCCCTCGACCACACTCTCACTCCTGCGACCTTCTTGCAATCAGAGTCACAATTTGTTTAAGCATGTATCCATGTTGTATGCTTGTGCTAACGTGGAGCGTGTCAGTGTATGCATGAAGTATACACATGTGCATATGTATGTTTTGGGCATATGTTTGGTAGTGTCAACATTAGAGATATCGAACACTATACAGTGTATTTCGACAATATCTCTCAAATCTCTCTGTATTAATTTATCGTATATGTTGTGGAACTTCAGCTAACCTATATTAAGCATCTACAAGAAAAGTGATGACGGCCATAAAAGTAAAGTTTATAATCCACATAGATTTGTGTATATCTTTGTAAAGTAGTGTGTGCTTTTTTAAGTATGAAATATGTATATATTTGGCGTGAGTATTGGGACTATGTTACGAGAATTTTGGTATGTTTGGGAAGTATGTGTGTGTGTTGATGACGGTGGAGTGTATGTAGTTTGGTTTGTTGAACTTAAAACCATTCTGCCTTATACGGATTATCGAGGCCTCCATAATAAGGTAAGGTAATTATGAGGAGAAAGCATTAAGCCAGTATGAATATAAATAAGGCCTCCATAATAACTTACTGATCAACCATCTCAGTATTCCTAACTGACCAACCAACTCAGTATACCTTAGTTCCTAATATAGTTCCAACCTATAACCTAAGAATCTGAGGAAGAAGCCTAGTGGGTACAATATCCAAGAGTAACATAATTCGACGTTGAATCAATGTCATTAACCTTAATTAAACGTTATTATCGCTGAATATTATTATCCGGCAGCCGGTCGGAGCTCATCGGTCGTCGTCGCTCCTCAATCAACAATAACAATGTAATTCTTCATATAAAATGTGAATAATTCATACATGACGCAAGTTACTAACTAAACAAACAATAGTGAAAGCAAAAGTCTGACACCTGTGGTCACCTCGCTGTGATATTTAGACTAAACCTCAAAACTTGGCGGCCGGAATTACCCGACGTAGTTGAGTAATTAGATAAGGAAAAGTAATTAGATTCTGAAAACATTGTTATTGCAACATTACTGCTCATATGAATAACTATAAATATAAATATGAATAACAAATCCAAAACACGATGTAGTGAATACTAATTTAAAGAACTAATATATTAAACATTATTAACTAAAAAATGGCCAGACTTCATGATTAAATAAAATACTAATAATCTGACGAATTTTGTTCGAACCACAACGCTGTAAATGCTTCACCCACTTACAACAAATACAAATAATCGCCAGCAGAGCCTAAACACCTAACCTATGTCTATATATGCAAAATTTGCTAATTTATATTTGAGAAAATTCCTGTTTTGAATGAACAGCATGTAAACAATTATGAATGCGTCTGAGGGGTCGACCGCTGGATGGAATGGACTTGAGTCGAAGACGGGTTGCATCAACAATGGCCAAATGCTCGTTAATCAAGCCGCCAACCCCCCCTGTTTATGTATGAAAAACACTTTACATACGACTCACAATGGATGTCGTACATTCCTTTCTCCAGCAGTGCTTTGTTGACATGCTCTGCGCGAATTGAACCACTATAAACATACCGTCCTCATCAACAAAGGCTAAATGTTCGTTAATCCAGCCGCCAAATTCCATGTTTGTAAATGACAACGGTTTACACACGACTCCCAATTGACGACGTTAGAAATGTTTCTAACCATTCTTCTTCGAATAAATCTTCGCGAACGACCTCTGTTCGAATCGCAACGCTGTAAGTACTTCACCCACGTACTTCAAATAATCGCCAACAAACCTAAACACCTAACCAAATCTAACATAACCTAACCTAATCTAACTTATGCTTGACTATATGTAGAACATAAATATATAATAATATTAATATATTAATGAGAACAAACTTACTTTTAATACAAAATATGTTAAAATTGATGAATGCGTCTTGGGAAAAGTGGGGGAGGGGGGAGACGTAGCCTCAATAATTCATGCCTAAGGACAATACATACGCACTCCCCATACATATGCACTCCCTATACATATCGACTTCCAATACATACGCACTCCAATACGTACACATATACACCTGTATAGCTTTTTAACGTGGGTACATCAGCAGATATACTCCCCCACATCTTAAGCCTCACACTACAAGTTCCTAAATAACAAGATGCGCCAGTCGTCTTACAACCATGTTCCCAATTACTGCTGGGTGAACAGGGGCGTACAGTTAAGATTGGGTGGCCAGTTGTGCCTCCGTGCCCAGGGTTCAAACCTGGCTCTAATCGCTCGAGAGGCATGAAATTACCGCGCTGACACTGACCCTCATAGCTCAAGTTGCCTGTACACGGCAATACAAATGTGACCCCAGAATAATATTGCAGAACGTACGTAAGACAGATTCTCGAGTGTGCAGCGTCGACCTGGAATACGCAGAAAACATCGGATATGAGAGAACACATCCTCACAATGTTGGAGGAGGAAGGAAGCGGAGACATTGGAACGACGTGCAAGATATCAAGGGAATTTGGCAGTGAACAGTCTTTAACAAGATAAGATGGAGTCAAATTGGGCAGATGTCAACATGATCATCTTCCATATTAGTTACAAGCAACATTAGTCACAAACAACGTTAGTTACAAGCAACATTAGTCACAAACAACGTTAGTTACAAGCAACATTAGTCACAAACAACGTTAGCTACAAGCAACATTAGTCACAAACAACGTTAGTTACAAGCAACATTAGCCACAAACAACGTTAGTTACAAGCAACATTAGCCACAAACAACGTTAGTTACAAGCAACATTAGCCACAAACACAAGGAATACTTTACAAGAGGAACTTTTAAACTTGAATACAATTATCAGCTTCAAGAGTGATGACAATGAGAACGACGAAGAATGAAACACCGTATTAACTGAACAATAGCAAGAATGGCGGGGGCTTGGGAGCTAATATCCAATCGTGCAAGCCCATGAATACAAGGAAGGGTGGAGGCAGGAGGTGTGAGTGCAAGACACACACACGCGCACGCACGCGAGTGAGGGCGAGGGGGGTATAAAGAAGTCCCTCGCTGTATGCCACACACCAGACCTGCCCACGACACCTAACAGCATACACCTCGACCACACTAATCCTCCAACATGGTGAGCCGTGTATACTATACACTGAGACGTGTATTAAGTGTATTACCCCATTTATCATCGTGTATATGCTGAGTTTATTGTCTCGGACTTACTGAATATAGTCTTGGACTATATTCAGTAAGCTTTAAGGTTAGGAATATGCTATACTGAATATTGACTTGGACTATACTCAGTAAACTGTTGTGGTGGCATGAAAGACCCCCTTAACCTTAAAGAGCGTCTTGGCTTCTCGACTTCAGACGTCAGATCTCTCATTTATCGTTCCATTTTGATAATTGTATCATATTTACAGATTTCGTTTTATCAGTACTGTTTTTAAAGTTACACTGGCGGGAGTACTGTCTCTTTTTCCCTATTATTTTTTCCTCAGTGTCTCTCTCTCTCAGCTTTTCTAAGTCACCTTTCCTCACGTGGTTCTCCTCTGACAGAGTCTGCGTGTGTTGATGCTGGCAGCGTGTGTGGCTGTCACACTAGGCTCAATCCTCCCACCTAAACCTAATGCTTCCTGCACCAACTACTGCCCTGACCCAATCAAAGGTCATGGATTCTTCGTCTGCTGTGATCGTAAGTTCCAGTCTAACCTTATAATCCTCCTTAAAAACACAAAATTACAGTAAAAATGCTAGGATTCCTTTAAAATTAAGGTCAAAAGGGGTCTGCGTGTGTGTGTGAGTGTTGTATATATTTTTTTACGGGCTCACTATATAGGCAGTGTTATATGGACATTTCGTTCTGAAATGTCCATGTAGATGGGATCAAACATCACCTGAAATGGGATCTAAATCTAAAATAACAACTGAGTGTTGTTTATCCCACAGCTCATCCTGGGTTCTGTCCACCAAAGAGGTTCGTCTGTCCGTTCGCCAAGTTCCCGTCTCCACCAGTAAGTTTTGTTCATGTTTCCTTGTATATGTTTGTCAAGTACTAAGAGGTGTGTCATTACAACACCAGGCTGACGGGGTGTGTGTGGACATCAAATATATATTGTTACCCTGTATCTAGTATCAGCTTGTGAAGTAGAAATGTCCGACCATTTTTCCTCTGGTTAGTCGAAGCCTGATATCTTCGGCGATTCAGTAACCGTTTTGTTAATAATATTTTGGTTATCTTAATACGTGTTGTCTGTCCTTACAGAAGTGTGTGACGGACTTCAACTGTCCCAAGACCAGCAAGTGTTGTGAAGACGCCTGTCTTAACTTCAAGACCTGCAAGCCGGCTGTGTATTCTTAAACCCACTCTGATGAGATCCAACCCCACCTGAGATGGGATTCCACCCCACATGAAGATGACGAAGCCTAAGGTCTCGATTTTATATTTCCTCATTGATGTTATTGTTGAATATCATTTTGATTAAAAAGATAACATAAACTGGTCTCATAAAATATTTCCTTACGGATGAATCAGATATTTTAATATATTTATTATAATGATTCACAATAGAGAATAAAATATTTATATTATAAATGAGACACGAGAGAGAGAGAGAGAGAGAGAGAGAGAGAGAGAGAGAGAGAGAGAGAGAGAGAGAGAGAGAGAGAGAGAGAGAGAGAGAGAGAGAGAGAGAGAGAGAGAGAGAGAGAGAGAGAGAGACTGCTGAATACACCCTCATAGAGAGCTGAAATTAAATATACCTGTATATTGGTTCACAATAATAGGTCACAAATCTCCTTAAGTAGCAGATTAATATGAAATTTAATTATATCAGTAAAAGAGACGGTCAATAAGCACATATACACAGCCGATGAGACACAATAACGTGGCTGAGGATATGATGACCAACCACACACCAGAAGATGAGACGACGACGTTTCGGTCCGTCATCAACCATTATCATGTCGATTATCAACTCATCTTTTGGTGTGTGGTCTGGAAGATCTTATAAATCTTCCAGAGGGTAAGTTAATGATCTTCCAGAGGTTATAAACTCGTTCCTCTCAATGTTTACTGATGAAGCTAAAATTTTGGGAAGGATTAAATCAGAGGACAACATGAGGCTACAAGAAGATCTGGACAAACTGAAGGAATGGTCTAACAAGTGGCTATTAGAGTTTAACCCGAGTAAATGTAGATTAATGAAGATAGGTGTAGAACGCAGGATGCCAGATACAAGGCATCATCTGGGAAATGAAATCCTTCAAGAATGAAGGAGATAGAAAAACCTGGGGGTTGATATCACGCCAGACCTGTCCTCTGAATCCCACATCAAGAGGATATCATCAACAGCATATGCCAGGTTAGCCAACATAAGAACTACCTTTAGAAACTTGTGAAAGGTATCATTCAGAATCTTGTATACCACATATGTCAGACCAATCCTGGAGTATGCAGGATTCCTGGAGAATGACAAAAACATGATTGAGATAAGTCTCAAGCATGATATGACTTATCCTGTCCTTGTGTATACTTAAGTGAGCTATGATAATGAGGATATATAAAAATGTATATGTGTATTCAGGCTTGCCCTGTATATATGTATATATATATATATATATATATATATATATATATATCGTACCTAGTAGCCAGAATGCACTTCTCAGCCTACTATGCAAGGCCCGATTTGCCTAATAAGCCAAGTTTCATGAATTAATATATTTTCTCTATTTTTTTTCTTATGATATGATAAAGCTACCCATTTCATTATGTATGAGGTCAATTTTTTTTAATTGCAGTTAAAATTAACGTAGATATATGACCAAACCTAACCAACCCTACCTAACCTAACCTAACCTATCTTTATAGGTTAGGTTAGGTTAGGTGGCCGAAAAAGTTAGGTTAGGTTAGGTAGTCGAAAAACAATTAATTCATGAAAACTTGGCTTATTTGGCAAATCGGGACTTGCATAGTAGGCTGAGAAGTGCGTTCTGGCTACTAGGTACGACATATATATATATATATATATATATATATATATATATATATATATATATATATATATATATATATATATATATATATATATATATATATATATACAACTTTAGAACACTTTCCCACCAGGAGACTCGAACCCTAGCCAGCACAGAAGCCTTCCAGCAACTGGCACAACAGGTACGCCTTAACCCGCTCCACCACCCACAAAGGTGCAGGTGGTGGAGCGGGTTAAGGCGTACCTGTTATGCCAGTTGCTGGAAGGCTTCTGTGCTGGCTAGGGTTCGAGTCTCCTGGTGGGAAAGTGTTCTAAAGTTGTATACTTCACTCTCGTGTTTAGGAGAGTTGTGCCATATATATATATATATATATATATATATATATATATATATATATATATATATATATATATACATATATATATATATATATATATATATATATATATATATATATATATATATATATATATGTACTGTATGTAAGTGTATAAAGTATATGTGGAAGCTGGTCAGAACAGCATTTCACCTTTGTAAATGCACATTAGTGACACTATGTAAAAGACACATCGAACACTTCATTTATTGCAAACGTAACTCTGCGTATTAATGTATTTATGTCTGAAGGTTAGATTAGCATTTTAAAAGCACTACAATCACCTTCTGTGGTTGCTCTCACCCTGTCCATGGAGGACAGAAGAAAATGTACATATGCTGGTTAGCATTGTAAATGTGTGGCCACGTCTGTGGTAGAAAATAATAATAATAATAAAATATGTACTCACCTAGATGTACTCGTCTAGGTGTACTAATCCTAAGTATTCACCTAGTTGTGATTGCGAGGGTTGGGCGATGCTCTTTTGGCCCGCCTCTCAACTGTCAATCAATCAACTGTTACTACTAACAAATTTTTTTTTTACACACATACACCAATAAATGGACAAAAGGCATGCATTAGGAAGTTGTTGATAAATGGAATGCATTAGGAAGTGATGTGGTGGAGGCTGACTCCATACACAGTTTCAAGTGTAAATATGATAGAGCCCAGTAGGCTCAGGAACCTGTACACCAGTTGATTGACAGTTGAGAGGCGGGACCAAAGAGCCAGAGCTCAACCCCCGCAGGCACAAATAAGCGAGTACACACACCCAGGAAGCAGCCCGTAACAGCTGTCTAACTCCCAGGTACCTATTACGGACTATTAATAGTGTACTCAGAAAGATGTACTCACCTAGGTGAGTACATCAAGTACGGACCTAAGAATGTACACATGGACAAGTGAACACATAATGCACACACATGAAGTACACACACAAGGAGGAAGAGAAAAGGTCTTATGCAAGATATATGTAATAAGACACTTTTCCACTATTGTGTTAATACCTGGAACTGGAGCGCCAGGCATTGTCCCGAAGGTATGGAGGGATGGGACGGATACCTATACCATAATCACCAGGAACCCAATGACCCGACCAGGGTTCGAGCCTGCAATACTAGGGCTCATCCCCACTGGCGTACAGGATACTGTTGCAACTTCACTGTGTACGTCAGTGATCGAGCCCCTGGTAATGCTACCTCCCCCCCTCACACCTCAACCCTCACATCTCAAACAAAAGAGCCGAAACACTGTCGGGGAACACACTAGGAAAGAATAACAAAGCCCTTCCAAGAACTGGTTCACGTGGAGGGAAAAACTCGTCTTTCGCAGTGGAAACTAACTCCTCGACCACCGTCAACTGGTCACTTGAAGGTCAACCTTCACCGTCAACTGGTCACTTGAAGGTCAACCTTCACCGTCAACTGGTCACTTGAAGGTCAACCTTCACCGTCAACTGGTCAATTGAATGTCAACCTTCACCGTCAACTGGTCACTTGAAGGTCAACCTCCACCTTCAAGTACAACACTGGTTAGGGTGGGTCAAACAAACCTATAAAGCAAGATAATTAAAGGTGACAGATAGCCTGAGACACATCATGACAGATAGCCTGGGAGACATCATGACAGATAGCCTGAGAGACATCATGACAGATAACCTGAGACACATCATGACAAATAACCTGAGACACATCGTGACAGATAACCTGGGAGACATCATGACAGATAACCTGAGACACATCATGACAGATAACCTGGGAGACATCATGACAGATAACCTGAGACACATCATGACAGATAACCTGGGAGACATCATGACAGATAACCTGGAGGAGATAAAGATGTCTAAAAGAAATTATCAGCATCTTTGGTGTTATAAGTGGGGAATATCATCTGTAAATCCCTGTCAGAAGACCACCTGTGTTTACCTGTGGATTCCCCCGCCCTCTCTCTGTCTCTCTCTCTTCCTCCCTCCCCCTCTCTCCTCTTCTCATTCTCTCTCTCTTTCCCTTTCTCACTCTCTCCCTCGCCTTCCTCTCACTCACCTGATGCATCTGTTCGCCTAGCAGTGCAGAACAGAGGTACCTATAGGAGTTAAACAACTGTTGTGGGTTGCATCCTGAGAGTGGTCAGTAGTTGGTCTGGTAGATATGATAGAAACAATAGGTTTGCATCACATTACACAACCGTTGGATAGAAAGCTGGGGTCCAAGAGCTAAAAACTTGATCTTGCAGGCACAAAAAAGGTGAATACACACACACACACACACACACACACACACACACACACACACACACACACACACACACACACACACACACACACACACAAATGGAATGCGTTAAGTAGTGATGTGGTGGAGGCTGACTCCATACACAGTTTCAAATATAGATATGATAGAGCCCAGTAGGCTCAGGAATCTGTACACCAGTTGATTGACAGTTGAGAGGCGGGACCAAAGAACCAGAGCTCAACCCCCGCAAACACAACTGGGTGAGTACACACACACACACTCGTAGTTCTAAGGGCCCCGGTTCGATTCCCGGTCGAGGCAGAAACAAATGGGTAAAGGTTTTTCACCTGATGCCCCTGGTCACCTAATAGTAAATAGGTGCCTGGGAGTTAGACAGCTGCTACGGGCTGCTTCCTGGGAATGTGTGTGTGCGTGTGTGTGTGTGTGTGTGTGTGTGTGTGTGTGTGTGTGTGTGTGTGTGTGTGTGTGTGTGTGTGTGTGTGTGTGTGTGTGTGTGTGTGTGTGTGTGTGTGTGTGTTAGAGAAATATATGTAGTATACATAATAAGATGAATAAATATATAGGTTAGAAAGGCGGGCTCCAGGAGCTTATAGCTCGATTCTACAAGCATAAATAGTAAATACACACGTATGTGAGCCCAGTACTCTAGCATGCAGCTCCAACTTGGAAGACCCTCTTAAGCACAAAAAAGTTGTTTGAGATAAAAAAAAAATAATGCAACGAAGGAGAATAGAAGACATACACAATATTTTCATGAATCGACACAGAGAGACAACTATGAACAAGAATTCAAACATAAATGCCACAAAAATCAAATTAATAGGAGAGACATTACACAAGGGAGCTCTAACGACTAGGAACATTTCCGTAAGTTCAAATATTAAGTGCACGCTGAAGCACTCACGTACCCAGGTGTGGGATTCAGGGGTGGTGGGGGGAAGCCAGGTGTGGACTTCAGGGGTGAGCGGGGGGGGTCAAGACAGTATATTAGGAGCTGCAGGAGACCAGGAGAACACACACATCCTGAGGACCTCGTCGCCTCGCCTGCTCTTCCACCACCACCACCTCCTCTCAGTAAACATGGTGGGTAAACACTCAACTCCAACTTCTCTAAATTTTATCATCAAAACATCTAAACCAAACCTTTAGAAATATTAAAGTTTTACATATATAATTAAGACAAATCCCCACATATATGATAACAACATTTAAATTTTTAAATTTTAAATTTTTAAATTTTGCCCCGAGGGGCGAGTTTATTGGGCAGCCCCACTCATCCTGTGAGTGGACACACCGCCATAGCAGCATGTACAACACTCCCCAACAGGAAGAAAACCCGCTGGGTTGTTCATCCTGTCACTTGTACCCAGACATAGCTGGGACTTGCTTAACTGTCTCAAGTGAACAGCTCCTCAAACAAGAAGATTAACATCTATCAACCCTTAAAAGCTTATGTTATCTTGCGGGTGCAAAATGGGGAAATCTTTTAAGAACAGTATCAATATTTGACAAATAGTGTTTTCCTAACTCAAACAATGTAGGGTTTATTATTCTACACATACTTCTGATGTCTCTCAGGTGTTCACATTCACGTAGATAGTGGTCAAGGCGGATCAGCACAAACGAAGATATATGTCCTGAATTATGTATGTGTGAATGTAACTAGATGAGGCTTGCCCACAGCTGAAAATGAAATAAGTTTATTGAGGTAAAATACACACAAAGGGATGAGATAGCTCAAGCTATCCTCAAGCTATCTCAAGGATAGCTTGAGATAACTCACGCTATCCTCACCCCGTTCAGTAAAACGTGTTCATACATAGACACACACATCACAAACAATAAACATATTACCGCACATTCTGAGAGATAAACATATATACATTTCTCCCACAGCTGCGCGTGCTGGTGTTGTCCATGCTGGTGGTGGCGGCCCTCGGCCACCTTCCCCGACCCAAGCCCCCACAGCCGGGCTGTAACTACTACTGCACCAAGCCCGAGGGCCCAAACAAGGGCGCCAAGTACTGCTGCGGTCCCCAGTTCCTTCCCCTAATTAGGGAAGAAAGTAAGTATTGATATCATTAGCATCGTGCATCAAATATTCCTCAGTGTAGTAACTGGCTCTCTCCTCAGTGTTGACAGTGTAGTAACTGGCTCTCTCCTCAGTGTTGACAGTGTAGTAACTGGCTCTCTCCTCAGTGTTGACAGTGTAGTAACTGGCTCTCTCCTCAGTGTTGACAGTGTAGTAACTGGCTCTCTCCTCAGTGTTGACAGTGTAGTAACTGGCTCTCTCCTCAGTGTTGACAGTGTAGTAACTGGCTCTATCCTCAATGTTGACAGTGTAGTAACTGGCTCTCTCCTCAGTGTTGACAGTGTAGTAACTGGCTCTATCCTCAATGTTGACAGTGTAGTAACTGGCTCTCTCCTCAGTGTTGACAGTGTAGTAACTGGCTCTCTCCTCAATGTTGACAGTGTAGTAACTGGCTCTCTCCTCAGTGTTGACAGTGTAGTAACCATCCCTCATCAGTGTTGACAGTGTAGTAACCATCCCTCTCCACAGTGTTGACAGTGTAGTAACCATCCCTTATCAGTGTTGACAGTGTAGTAACCATCCCTCTCCTCAGTGTTGACAGTGTAGTAACTGGCTCTCTCCTCAGTGTTGACAGTGTAGTAACCATCCCTCTCCACAGTGTTGACAGTGTAGTAACCATCCCTTATCAGTGTTGACAGTGTAGTAACCATCCCTCTCCTCAGTGTTGACAGTGTAGTAACTGGCTCTCTCCTCAGTGTTGACAGTGTAGTAACCATCCCTCTCCTCAGTGTTGACAGTGTAGTAACCATCTCTCTCTCCTCAGTGTTGACAGTGTAGTAACCATCCCTCTCCTCAGTGTTGACAGTGTAGTAACCATCCCTCTCCACAGTGTTGACAGTGTAGTAACCATCCCTCTCCTCAGTGTTGACAGTGTAGTAACCATCCCTTATCAGTGTTGACAGTGTACTAACCATCCCTCTCCTCAGTGTTGACAGTGTAATAACCATCCCTCTCCTCAGTGTTGACAGTGTAGTAACCATCCCTCTCCTCAGTGTTGACAGTGTAGTAACCATCCCTTATCAGTGTTGACAGTGTACTAACCATCCCTCTCCTCAGTGTTGACAGTGTAGTAACTATCCCTCTCCACAGTGTTGACAGTGTAGTAACCATCCCTCTCCTCAGTGTTGACAGTGTAGTAACCATCCCTCTCCTCAGTGTTGACAGTGTAGTAACCATCCCTTATCAGTGTTGACAGTGTACTAACCATCCCTCTCCTCAGTGTTGACAGTGTAGTAACTATCCCTCTCCACAGTGTTGACAGTGTACTAACCATCCCTCTCCTCAGTGTTGACAGTGTAGTAACTATCCCTCTCCTCAGTGTTGAGTGTAGTAACCATCCCTCTCCTCAGTGTTGACAGTGTAGTAACTATCCCTCTCCTCCACAGAGCACAATGGTTTCTGTCCTCCTCCTCTCAAGGACTGCACAAGAATCCTACCACCTCAGGTAAGGCCTGGTAAATCATTTGTGGTAGTAGAGGTAATACCCAAGATACAGGTATTTCCACTTACCTTACCTTGAGGTTACCTTGAGGTGATTTCGAGGCTCAGCGACCCCGCGGCCCGGTCGTCGACCAGGCCTCCTCGTTTCTGGATAAATCATTTGTGTTAAATATAATAAATATTATATTCATCAAATCATCATAAATACCTTGGACACAGGTATATTTCACACTAACTCCTCTTCTATGGGGAATGTTGAGTATAACTGGAATCGTTCCTCTGGACCCAATTTTATCATTTCTGAATTATCATGGACCTGCCCCTCCTTCGTTCGAGTCCTGCGATTTTTAGTACACCAATATTTGGTCTGTGGGGATTTAGTCGTCAATTGCGATGTACTACTGGAGAGGATTGGGTGCATGGGCGGTTTAGTCGTCAAATAGGAGCTAAATTCCATGGATCGATTCTGCAGTTTCCCATATTTTTGTCTTTAGGCTATTACATAAACTTGTTTAAAACATCAATTTTATACGGAATGTGTATTTCTTCCACAGGTGTGCCCCCATGACGGACATTGTCCCATAAACCAGAAGTGTTGCTTTGACACCTGTCTCGACCTCCATACCTGCAAGCCTGCACACTTTTACATCAATTAGCTTGAGAGGAATAGCGTAGTCGCCGCTCCTCTGTGTGGCACTTCAAGATGGATCTAAGTCAATGATGATTCCCTGAGCTGAACTACAACAATGCTGTGCTTATAGGTTGTTGGCTCGCTTGTTCACTTTGTATTGTTTGGTGTTTATTTTAAAGGAATATATGTTTCATGTATAAATGAGAGGAGTTTTGTCTATTAAATAAAAATACTTTTCATATTATGTCTTAATACTACATATTTACAATAATGATTGAAGAGAAGAAAACAGAGAAGAAAGATGAAGGGAAGATGTTTCTCATGAGAGTTGTCATGGGTCTACTCCTTGGCATGTACTAAATATATTTTTGAATGCAAAATAAAAATATATAAATTTTGGGTACGAAATGGCGACAAATCTTGAGCGTATTGAGTTGCGCGCATTAAGTGTGAGAACAGGTTGACTATAGACGCTATATGTAATAAGGAACTTAAAATTAAGTTGACAGCGTTGTTAAATACAACAAAATGGTAAATAATTCAAATGCAGATAAACCACAAATGTCCTGTGAACATTATCTTTACTTGAAAATAAGAGTCGTGTTGAATCAGCAAGCCTAACTCACTGCTTCAGCACGTCATTTTGTTATTAACATATTTAAGTACATCTGCATTTATGCAGCTATCCCTAGACTATATATAGGGTGTCAAAAAACTAGGTCCGTGATGTTAAAAATCCCCATCACACAGGATGGTTAGTCATTAATTGATCAGAGGCATGTGATCAGTATTCTGCACTGACAAACTCTTGGTGCATAATGAGGATATCATCATCAACACAAGAGTAAGTTGACCAATCCACATACTAGAAAATGAAGGAACGACGACATTTCGGTCCGTCCTCGACCATTCTCAATCGTCTTGAGAATGATCCAGGACGGACCGAAACGTCGTCGTCCCTTCATCTTCTAGTGTGTGGACTGGTCAACATACATCAGCCACGTTATTGTGACTCCTAGCCTGCAACACAAGAGTAAAGAAGGTATCAGTGATACTAAAAGTCTCCATCTAGGACATCCCGTCAATTTCGCGAGCCGCTACCATTTGTAGAACATCAGATTATTGGTCTTAGGTAAAGTATACGTCAAAATGCAATATATATATACTATTAGGAGAACAGGTTGCTTGTTCATGGGTTCACGGAGTCCTCGGTTATTAGAGGTAATTTATTTAGAAATGTGTGTCATCATTACGGTGGTGCGCGTCCTCCTTGACTCTAACCACAGTGTAAACATCTGCAATTGTTAACGTTGATAAAGCCACCTGTCCTCAGGCTAGGCTCCGCCAGACGCCGGCTTATTGACCAATTTCACGGCCTATATGAAAGGCTATTTCATATACTATACTTCTTGAGGTTATCTTGAGAATAATAACTTCAATACCAATAATTAACCTCAATATACTATACTTCTTGAGGTTATCTTGAGAATAATAACTTCAATTCCTATAATACTTCAATACCAATTAATAACCTCAATACCAATAATACTTCAATACCTCTACCTGAACGTTCTGCACATTCAAAATTTATATTTTCTCAAATATAAGGTTTAAAGATGTGGCCGTCTCCCAAGGAGCATTAATCAATTTTAACGTACTGTATATTAAAAATAGGTTTGTTCTAATTTATATAAGTTAGTACCGTGGTTTAGTTTGCACGCTGTTTACCTATGTTGGAGTCTTTTTGTATGTCACAAATTCTTGTTTGAAGCAACTTTGAAACAAAACACATCGAGAAAAATACCATTACAATCTTCAATGATGGTCATTTTTTTATTTTAACAAATTTGCGTTAGCGAGATTGAAAATTGAAAATCTTGCTAACGTTATGTATAAATTAAAATTATGTACAAACTAATAAAGAACGAACTAGCAACTAGCGCATGGTATTAGAAGATTTATCATTAATTTTGTTATTTCCTAAGTAAGTAATTATTAAAAGAAGACACCAAACCAGGAAGGTTATGTAATTGTTATTTCATAAGAAACGGAAAATAAATTCGCATCTTGGAATAAGCACTGTACAACAATAAGCCTATTAGTAGGCTGACTGACACAAAGTACTTTCGCACCATATATAGTTTTCACTCATATTGCCTTTCTTGTCAAATCATTGAAACTTGCCAAGATTTTTGTTTCAATACCTCTATGCTTAAGTGTTTGTTCCACTTGTCTACAACTCTATTTCCTTCCCAGTGTATACATGTATCCTTTTAAAATATAGATGTTTTACAGTTTAATGTTAATTTTTTAATACAGTATTGATTTTATGTTAACACATCTTTGTATTTATTTGTCTTTCATTCGCTTGTTTTCTTCATTTAATATTGCCAACCACTTGGGCTGGATGGTATTTCTCTCTCACACAGCAAAGCTGTACATTAGTATTTAAATTGCTAAAGCTTTTATATAAAAAAAAATTTGTTTTCCTTAATGTGTACATTAGTATCTATTACTGTTGTCTTGGCTTTAGGTCTTTACTAATCATTAATCTCAGATCCCCCTTTTAAAAGGATTTGTCGATATTAACTTTATGGAAGTATATTTTGTGTTACATTTCCCACTATGTCAGAAACAAACAATTTTCAACATCGAAAGGCATTACCCACTACTGAGAATTTTAATGTAATACACTTTTTTCCTGTATCGTCTGAAAAATTGCATTATTTAGCTGTTCATCCCAGTATCAAGCTCAGTAATGTATGTCGTGAATAACAGAGGGCCAAAGGCAGAACCCTGAGGCACTTCACTTGTGATTGTTCTCTATTCAGACTTCATACTCTTAAGCTCACTTCTGTGTTTTATTTATTAATACTGCCCTAATCCAGTTCAGTGTTTGTCCTCCAAATGCATCTTCTTCGGCAATTTTCACTCGTGTTTATTGCTAATGAAGTAATGTTATCCGTCGAAAGTATTTGTTTACAGAGCGGAAGGGCAAGTGAGCGGGTTAGCAATGTATATAAAGGCTGAGAGTTGCTGACTGCCACACACTCACATCCAGACTTCGTCTGCTCACTCCTTTACCTTCCGAGCTACAATAATCATGGTCACTTTACACCGAATTCGTCGTCCAAGAATGCTATTATATTGTACTAAACATCGTAGGATATTGACAACAACAAAAAATGCCTGATGCTAGGTTTCAACATTTATCAACTTGATGATACCTCTCACATATTAAGACTCAATTACAGTTAATTAATATTTCCAATGTATTTTTGTCAGCAGCTGCGAATTGTGGTAGTGACGTTGCTGGTGGTAGCAGTGACTGGTCAGATTAATAGGACACCACCACCACGTCCAGATGGTTGTAACTACTACTGTATTAAGCCAGCAGGAGCTAACAGAGGGGCAGCCTACTGCTGTGGCCCCGCAAACCTTCCTGTGAGACCTGAAGAAAGTGAGTATGCATTTTTGGGTGACCTTTTAGCGCTGTAGACTCACAACTACCTGGTCCTGGGTTCGATTCCTAAGGCAAGTGAGGTGTGTTGGCACGATTCCCCAACCCCGATACCTATGTTCACCTAACTTTAAACAGGTAGCTGCAAGTTAGTCAGCTATTATGGGTTGTATGCAGCAAAAAAATTGCCTATTTTTGACCTACTGAGATTTCGATAAGCCTAACAGGCGTCCTGTTCCTGCCAATGGGAAACTATTTTAATGACAAAATAGCTAATTAAAATGTGTCTCATATTGACAGTCGTGTAACTTCCCGTCTCCTCCGCAGGGCACCCTGGACGGTGTCCTCCTCCTCTGTCAGTGTGCACTAGCTTCGCCTTTGCAATACCGCAGGTTAGTTCTAGTTAATGTGCAGACGTTTTGTATTTTGGTCCCTACTGGTAGAATAATTGTGTAATTTGTCTATTTTTATATCCGCAGTTAAACTGCAGTAAATAGCATTAAAAATTATACTAAATTAATCTATACTAAAAATATAATCCATGTTACTCATTTAAATTAATTTTATTAGACTAGTGATAGCAGTATTTTCATAGAACATGTCTTCCACGCAGTATTTTCATAGAACATGTCTTCCACGTAGGTGTGTCCACATGATGGCCATTGTCCCCGTAACCAGAAGTGCTGCTTTGACACCTGTCTCGATTTACACACCTGTAAACCTGCCCAGTAATTATAATTAATTTGAGATCAAGAACGCAGTCTGTTGTTCAGCTGTAAGTCGTCTGAAGATGGAACTTATCACTGGAAATTCAGTCACTTGGTGTTGGATTTAAGACATCAAGCTCCTGGTCATCCAGAAAATATACTTTAGTTCTGAATATAGTCCAGGGCTATAGTATACCCCTCAGTATATCTACACAAATGCAAAATACACCTGTGTCTTTGTTTTTTGTTTTTTTGCTTATATCTTCAGCTTACTGAAATATCCACAAAAACTTTAATTGTTTCTTAATATTGCTTTGAATTAATAATTTATTTTCATGAAGAAACATTTGTTTCGTGGATAAAATAATTTTGTTTATTTAAAATAGCTGCTTGAAATTTTTTTTCTGCTTATGTATCATAATTATATATTAAATTTTGTCTCACCAAAAACTAATCTATTTACTGAACTGACTTTTGGTTATATGATCCTAACACATATATAAACGTAAAAATTAAAATATATATTAAACAGTATCCAGAATTAGCAGAATATATAGCTACACTGTGCCTGCAAAGGTCACTGAATTACTCTTGATCACCTATTCACAAACGAGCCCGTCCTCTAGAGTTTTCACAACGTCACAAAACGTATATATTTCAAATGAAGATTACACAAAAAAATTACAATTAAATTAATACATCACGTTTGGCACGATACTGTAAATCTCCGTCATTTCAAGGCGGTACCTGTGTTTCCAGGTATGCCTCCTGAGATTGGCAAGATTTACCTCAATTGTGTTATGTTATGTATGGTTAGGTTAGTCTTTTACTAAGTTATTCTTTGTTCCGTTAGGTTAGTTTGGTTAGAATACATCTGATGAAATCAATTATCAGCCAATTTCGATTTGTCTACCTCGCTTCAGCATACCAATATATAGCCTAGTTAACTTACGGTAAAACTCTCATGTATATACACCTTCTTCCTCTTAAGGAAGTCATTAAGGTGTATATACAGAAATTAAATAATTGTTATTATAAGTATAACCAGAATAAATTCCCAATGGATTATCTATACGGGAATTTGTAGAAGATTAGTTAAGCTAATTTATTTAATAATTATAATTAATATTTATATATTAAAATCAGGATTGTAAATGACTCTGATCCCTGCTGTCATTTGAGCATTTGTAATAGATAGGAACGTTTGTGGTTCTGCTCTAAAGACACGTTACTAGTCCATGAAGTCTTGCTCGCGGGTTCACAGAGTCCTCGGTTATTAAGAGGTAATTTTGTTGGAAATCTGTGTCATCACTACGGTGGTGAGCGTCCTCCTTCACCCTCAGGCCACAGTGTAAACAATTGTCTTTGATGACGGTAATCATCACTCTCTACTTGGTGATGACGGTAATCATCACTCTCTACTTGGTGATGACGGTAATCATCAGTCCCTACTTAGTGATGACGGTAATCATCACTCTCTACTTGGTGATGACGGTAATCATCACTCTCTACTTGGTGATGACGGTAATCATCACTTTGAAACTTAGCACAACAGGGAAAATATCACTGTAATCTTCAGCCAGTTGATTTGCTTAATTATTTATTTCGCCGACCCTATTTGATCCCTGGCTGCCAAAAGTATGTTAATAAATATGCCAAAATTATTACCTAAATAGTATAAAACCTGACAAAAAGTTCCAAATTTAGAATTTAACGTACAAATGAGATTAATATTTATAAAAATACAGTATACTTGAAATATACTGTGTAGATAGTAAAATATAATTAAATATGTATTACTTACCTCTTGCTTAGAAGGTGGCTGCTTCCTCTATTTTTTATACTGCTTGATGTTTTAGCAAATGTAGAATTGTGGTGTGAATTTAGTGGTCTGTTTCTTTCAATGTACTTAAGGCATGTAAGAAAGTATTAACAGTTTCCGTTCTATGATTTAATAGGTTTTTCACTTATGTTAAGCGGAGAAAATCTTGTCACAGCTGCAAAGGGGGAATGAGGCGGTGACAGGAAGTTCATCATGAGGCGGTGACAGTTCATCATGAGGCGGTGACAGTTCATCATGAAGTGATGACAGGAAGTTCATCATGAAAGAGAATAATGCCGAGAAACGATTATTATCACCGCATTTTCCCCGTTGAAAGTTTGCATATCTTCCTATATAGTGTAATATTCCCTTATAACTCACATTCACAATAGTTACAAAAATGCTTTATACTGGTCATTCATACTTGTAACGACCCACCCGCAACATGGTTCATGAAGCAATATGTTGTTTAAGACACTTTGTGTACGCACTTGACTTTTTGCAATTTCTTTTTAGGAGTCACCACCGACCCGCCCGAATCGCTGTCATAACCAGTCTTCGTTTCTGTCTCACAATGACGGGGTTTAAAATATCACCATACACAAGCACTTCACAGTACACGAGTACTTCACAGTACACGAGTACTTCACAGTACACGAGCACTTCACAGTACACGAGTACTTCACAGTACACGAGTACTTCACAGTACACGAGCACTTCACAGTACACGAGTACTTCACAGTCCACGAGTACTTCACAGTACACGAGTACTTCACAGTACACGAGCACTTCACAGTACACGAGCACTTCACAGTACACGAGTACTTCACAGTACACGAGTACTTCACAGTACACGAGCACTTCACAGTACACGAGTACTTCACAGTACACAAGCACTTCACAGTACACGAGCACTTCACAGTACACGAGTACTTCACAGTACACGAGCACTTCACAATACACAAGTACTTCACAATACACAAGTACCTGGTGACACCATGTGCTGGTGATAGAGGCCCCTGCACCTGGCAGGCAGGAGCCATGTGACCAGTACGTCCACACTTAAAACAGGTTTTCAATTGTCCACTGTAAATAAATTTAATATAATGACCTGCTACCGACACTGATGAAGGAATATTACGGTGAAGTTCCATTTTTACTGTTCTTGTTCCATTTAAACGCCCTTTCCCTGGTCCATAGGTAAATTTATTGAAACGAACATTGTCCACTTTCCCATATTGTTGACTTGAGAATGGTCCAGGACGGACCGAAACGTCGTCGTCCCTTCACCTTCTAGTGTGTGGTCTGGTCAATGGTCCAGGACGGACCGAAACGTCGTCGTCCCTTCACCTTCTAGTGTGTAGGAGCGACGACAAACACGTCCACCCACCAGACGCCAGTAGCAGAGAGAACCACAACACGTCTGCTCACCACCACGTCCACGACGAGACTCCTTATCATGTAATAATTTCCCCCTGTAAATTATTGTAAATATAATCTCCAATATCAGTGGTTGATCAAGAGATGGGATTACGTATGATTTCGGTAGTATCATGGCGAGACTTGTTCTATGAATATTTGCCTGACGACGGTCGATGGGGTCCAATGACTAGGCTACGACCTCCATTTTATATTACGCTAAGTAAATGTTTTCTCTTGTAAACATCTTGATTTGTGACGGATGTTGTCTTTACCAAGGAATGTTTATAGGACTGTGTATAAGTAGTCTTGGATATATTTATTTGGGTAGTAGGTACCTATTTTTAATAGTGAGTGCTTAATATTGTAACCATGTTTACAGGACTAGACATTTAATTAATGTTTTTAAGTTTCGTCATTGTAATTTTTGTGCTTCATTTCTACCAACTGATTAGTCCACTCACAGACAAACAAGTGTTGTAATGGTCATACATATTACTAGATAATGAGATGAATTTTTGAGAAGATATTCTTATAGCTGCGAAACTTCCGCTCAATAAAAGTCATTTTCATATTCGAGTTTCTCTTCATTGCTGAGACATAGTCTACCCGGTTTGGTGCCTTCTTTTAATAATTACTTACTTCACTTTATTGCTAAATCTTTGAATATTGCTTTCTCGGGTCAGTTATTTCTAAGTAAATTAAGCCTCCTACGCATAGCTCAGCCAGCATACAAGTGTTCCTGCATCACATGGTCCTTAAAATCTGCTACAAAAGTTCTTGCTTCGCATCCTATCAAACTTGAGCACAATTATAGCATGGAGTACAATAAATGGGATTAAAAATAAATCAATTACATATAATTGCTCTCTATACGTCAGTGAAGGGCACCTGGGAGGGTCTGGCCAGGTATATAGCTGATGAGATAATGATGGGATCATCACTCGCCAGAAGACCTCATCAGCTCACTCACCTGAAGTACTCATCAACACATCCTCACTCACCTGAAGTACTCATCAGACCCTTGAGTCTCCAATCACGGTAAGTGAAAACCTAATCTTACGCCTCCTTGTGGGCCAAAAGTATTACACAGTGTAAATGTAATTTTTATTCGTGTTTGTTTTAAATTTCCCAATTTCAGTTTATTTTTTAATTTTCCAATTGTCATTATGTATCGGGAGAGAATGTTTACGTTAGTGTAGGTAGAGTAGCTTGTTGTCTACAAAGGAACATTTGACTAGAAACTTTTATGAAGTAAATATCACTGTAAACATTAATTTACATCTTGTCAGCATTAATGTAGTTTTCCTCATTTAGAACAAAATGGATTTTAAAGAAACTATTGGACACGAATTAAATTTTTAAACTTGTTTTTATTTCTACCAGGGCGCCAGCAGCCTCGCAGGAAACAAGACGCTATCTCATATTAAAAAGTTTTCTAGGGATAACTAGAACAGCTACATTGTTCTCTCTGCTAGGTCGCTAGTGACCTTGCAGGAAGTAAGGGGCTGTATCATGTTATGAAGTTTCTCTAGTGGCACATAGAACAGTTGAATTGTTCTTGCGGTCAGTTCATCATATATTTAATTCCTGTTGGTTGTTCAACATAGTTGCTTGATAATCTCGAGGTCTTTGTCTCTCGAATTCATGCAAGCTATAAACATATACTTGGAAATATGTCTCCATCCTTCTGAAGATGTATTATTAAAATACGAAAGTACTTAATAAAATTCCTGTTTCAATTCTTCCTCCGTGGTTTGACACTGTCACATTTTTCATCACGTGTTAATTTTCGTGATTTACACACATATTTCTCCATATTCAAATTCAAAATTCAAATGTTTATTCAGGTAAAGTACATACATACATACAAGGAGTGATACAAATATTGATGAATTTATAGATAGAGCTAGTACATACAATGCCTAAAGCCACTATTACGCAAAGCGTTTCGGGCAGATCGGACCGATATATATATCGGAAAATGTACTTAACCACTATTTGTAAATTGGGGCTCATTCGATGCGTTTTAAAACACCCATGATGGATGCCTGTAATAGAAACAATGAGCCTTGTAATGGATGCTCACGGCGGACTGAAGACGCCCTCGGCCTCACGCCTCATCAAATATTGGGATCACTGACCGTCCGAGTCATCAAGTTAGAGTTTGTTATCATAAATGTTTCAGTCTAATCACCAAGGTTATTTTCTGTTAATGTTTATTGTTCTTTGCTCACTTCTTGCTCGAGAAAATACATGGAGCTTGAAATTCAGGACACAAGTGTTGGGGAAAATATTGATTGTAGAATAATTAGGACACAAGTGTTGGGGAAAATATTGATTGTAGAATAATTATTATTATTATTAATATAAAAATAATATTATTGTAATTATTATTATTATAAATAATAATAATTATCATTATTATTATATTTATATAAAAGAACAAACATTTAATACATGAAATAGTGGAAAATTATTAGGTAAGATATGTCCATTACAGAATCAAATCAAATCAAATGTTTATTCAGGTAAAGTACATACATACAAGGTGAGTACAAAACATTAATGGCTTTATAGATAGAACTAGTACATACAATGCCTAAAGCCACTATTAAGCCCATAATACACCACTAAATATGCATTTCAGTGGCGATCATGGAAACCACGTGATCATATATACAGGATGGAGTTATTAATGAATGCACACACAATGGTGCAGCCAAACAAAACAATACACAATAATATATAAACATAGTTTTGACGTTCAATACAGAAACACGACATACAGAGAAAACAATGCATAAATAGTCTTTGGATGTTTATGGTCACAGAAAACCAGAAGAGGGTTGCAGAGCATGCAACAAACAATTGATCACTTACAACTGTGGAAGGTTAATGTGTGGTTCGTGTCAGGTATATATGAGACGGGAGAGGCGCTCAGAGCCATAATATCATAACAGCTTCGTCAGGCTATCTGCCTCTCTCTCTCTCTCTCCTGGTCTAAGTATGGTCAGTGCAAACTTTATTTGTGTAAGCCAAATGATAAATCAGTACATGCCTAATCATACTCAACATGGGCCTAATATATAGAGTAGTCCCTGTAAACGAAGACAAAACACAAATTCTTTAGCATTTTTATATAATTCCCGTTGTCAGGGATAAGAAATTTGTGTACTTAGGCTCAGCGTAGTCACTCTAGGTCAATTTCTGACCTTCCCCAAGATGCAACAAGCCTTATCAAATCTCATAGCTCAAGCACATATCACTATGTTAAGTTTTCTACAGATATCAGTATCGTGGGGCACAAGTACAGGTGTTAAAGGTTCGTTCACCGTGTCATTTACAGTTTATAATCACTTCTGACCTCACCTGTTTTTTTCCAGCTGCGATTTGTGGTTGTGACCTTACTGGTGGCAACAGTTGTCGGTCAGTTCGACCAACGGCGGCGCCGGCCACCATTTCCGTTTCCATTTCCACCACAACCATTTCCACCACCACCATTTCCACCATCAACACCACAACCAGATCTAGATGGTTGTAACTATTATTGCATAAAGCCTGCAGGACCTAATGCGAACGCAGCATACTGCTGCGGCCCACCAGGACTTCCTGTACTAAAGGAAGAGAGTGAGTATTTTTAACATTTAACACACGCACACACACACGTTCCTAAGGGCCCGGGTTCGATTCCTGGCCGAGACAGAAACAAATGGGCAGAGTTTCTTTCACTCTGATGCCCTTGTTCACCTAGCAGTAAATAGGTACCTGGGAGTTAGACAGCTGCTACGGACTGATTCCTGGAGATGTGTGTGGATATGTTAGAGAAAAATATATATAGTAGACATAATAGAGGAAACATACATTGGTTAGAAAGGCGGAGTACAAGAGCTAATAACTTAATTCTGCAAACACAAATAGTAAATACACACACATCGACATGGACGCCAACCTGTGACAGTCCCCTGCCCCCACTAGGTTACCTTACAAACTTGGTTGAGTCTAGACCCTAGCGTCGGCTCCAACCCTCGAGAGACAAGTAAAGAAATATTTATTTATTTAAAATTGAACTATTATGCAACATCTGTGTGTAAGGAGTTGTAAGAGGTAACAGTGAAGCAAACTACTCTTCTCGTTCACAGTTCATGCTGGTAAATGTCCTTCTGCCTTGTCTATCTGCACGAGGGCTCCGACTTTTTTTGCTCGGGATATTTCTCGTAATATTCCGATTCCACAGGTAAGGCAGCGTTCACCTTCAAGTTTTTTAAGCATATGTCCAGGTATTTGAGACATAAGATCATTTTTAATGAAAGTCATTCCATATGCTACTTTGTAATTTAGGTTATAATAAATTTAGGTATGATAATGCACTGGCAACTGCTATTGGACGAGTGACTAAATTTATCATTGTATTCTTTCAGGTGTGTCCACATGACGGACACTGTCCCCGTAACCAGAAGTGTTGCTTTGACACCTGCCTTGATATACACACCTGCAAACCTACCCAGTAAGGTCTATTAACTTCAAGACGAGAGCAAGACTGTTGCTCAGCTGCAAGCAGTCCATAGATGTGAACATGTGATTGGAAAATTACTTGCTTAAATATTTAAGATTAAAGGTCTCAATCTCAATTGAGTTTGTAGGCCATTGAGATCCCTGTCTCAATAGGCTGCAAGTTCATCACCGTACTATTTATTATTTGCATATATAATGTACCCTGAGAATCACAACACTTGTGTAATTACTCAGAGCTACTCAGAGCAGTGAATATGTGGCCGCCATGGGTAAGTCCGGTTAAGGCCAGCACTGAATGGGTGACAACGAGGAAAGCCTCGTCCTTAATAAGGGCGAGGCTTTCCTTAATAACTCTTGAAGCCTATAGCAGCCGCTCGATCCTGACAACAATATACCATAACGGAACATATTCCTAAATATTAGTAATTTGCCTTATTATTTGTCAATTCCGGGTTCGGGGTTGCACATATTTGTATTAAGAATGCACTTAATAAATTAAATAATTTGGTTTTAAGGTGTTTTACAAAATCGTTCGATCAGGCTAGCTCAGACATTCAGTGCTTCACTGATAAATTTTGTTAGAACCACAACGCTATAAATGCTTCTCCCACGTACTACCAATACAAATAATCGCCATCAAAACCTAAACACATAACCTAACCTATGCCTATATATGCATAATATGCTAATATATTATAGTATTAACTTATATTTGAGAAAATTTCCGTTTTGAATGAACAGCATGTAAAAATTTATGAATGCGCCTGTGGGGTCGACCGCTGGATGCATTGGACTTGAGTCGAGGATGGGTTGAAATGCTTCACATAGACCTATGTTTTGGGTACTACAAATAAAAATAATCCCCAACAGAATCTGAACACCTAACTTAACCTAACCACTGTCTAAATATGCACAATATGATAATATATAATAATATTAATTTATATTTGAGAAAAGTTCTGTTTTGAATTAACAAAATGTTGAAATTGATAAATGTGTCTTTGGGGTCGACCGCTGGATAGAATGGACTTGGTCTGAGGACGGGTTGCACCTATGTTTTACTCTGATTGTTTTTGCTCTTGACACGAGTTAAAATGTAGCTTTCGTACACATACACATTTCGTATTTACATACATGCGAAGTGAGCTTTATATCATACAAAAATGTTTTAACAGTACGGGTTGAAGGGTCGTTTAACACCCCCCTTCCTTCCGGGTATATGGGCCAGTGAGCGGGTCTTTGTCAGGTATATAAGGGTGTGGTGAGGCGTGAACACTGTAATATGAATGTGGTGTGGATCTTGGTAGCTCGCCTTCTCGTCTTATTCAGTCATGATCTAAATCTAAATGAAATTTGGCGTTTTAAAGTTATTTTGTGGTCTTAATGAAATTACACACTAATTATGGGTAGCTTTAATCTGATTCAGTGTTTGGTGGGGTATTGGAACAGGTTGGAATTATCATGATTGTGATGGTGATCGCGGTGACTAGCGACCCGCTGCTGGAGCACGAGGAGTTGCTAGCGACCTGCTGCTGGAGCACGAGGAGTTTCTAGCGACCCGCTGCTGGAGCACGAGGAGTTGCTAGCGACCCGCTGCTGGAGCTCGAGGAGTTGCTAGCGACCCGCTGCTGGAGCTCGAGGAGTTTCTAGCGACCCGCTGCTGGAGCACGAGGACGCTAGCGACCCGCTGCTGGAGCACGAGGAAGCTAGCGACCCGCTGCTGGAGCACGAAGAGTTGCTGGAGGAGGAGCTAGTGGAATCTCGCAAGAAGCGTCAAGTCTGCCTACGACGCTGCATAAAACCTATAGGACCTCACTCGGGGCAGTCTTACTGTTGCGGCCCATCACAACTGCCTGTAGTAAGAGAGATTGGCAAGTATCTTTACTTGCGCAAGGATTTAGATACACCAGATTAGTTTAATTTATTAACTTCATTTTTCCCCCTACAGTACATCGTGGGTTGTGCCCTCCCCTATTTAAAGCATGCACGCCAAACCTTCGACTTAACCCTCCTGTCAGTAAAATTGGTTTGCTTTTTTTAATGATCATATAACATTGGTTTATACTTTTTATAATTTGGTTAATAAAACAATATCCTCCAACAAATGGAAATAACTTGAGCTAAACACTATTTCCACTCCTAACACAGGTCTGCCCACATGACGGACACTGTTTGCTAACGCAAAAGTGCTGCTTCGACACCTGTTTAGACTACCACACCTGCCAACCTGCCCATTAGTTTCTTCTACATTTGCTATGTCTTCTTATCTTGTAATAACCCGAACTAATAAAGCTTTAAAGTTTTTTTTTGTTGCGTTTAGTCTGACTTGTCCTCGCAGAAACATTTGTCAAACTGCTTATCCAAACCCTATTCTACATTGGCTCGAAAGAAATGTACCGAATTACATAATTTTTTATTCCTGCAGACCAGAAAAACATTCGAAGTTACTGATGAAGTTTTGTACTGCTACAAAAAAAAACAGGAGTAAATAAACTATGGAAGTTGATCGCCCATTTGATACTAAATTGCCCTAGACAAGGCTGGGGGGAAATTAACTTCATAACTACAAATGTCTATAACAAAAGAGGCTGTGAAGCTGGATTCTATACTGGCTAGTTTATCAGAGAATTTAATGGGAATTGTCTTTATACCACAACAAGGCATATAGGACTGTACCCACTTCTTCATGTAGTTTAATCTGTCTTTAAGTTTCAGCGCCATATAATGTTGGTTGGTCTGGAAATTATGGTGGCTTTAATCCTCTGGGCTTTGCAGGGCTTTAAGCCCGACGTTAAATGATATGAGCCATTTAATTCTTTTTCTAGGAAGGCAATCTAAGTGCCCAATGTCTTCTAAAATATCTAAGTTTGTTAAAATACCTTCCTGCTATTATGGTACAGTGCTTAGTGTGTTTTTCTGGTGTCCAGATACAGTCAATCTTTCAATAAAATACCATATAAATCCTATATACATAAATTTTACAAGGCAATACTACATTACTGAGAATTATACAACTGAATATGTAAGGTGTTTCATATTATCACAAAGCATGAACTTTAAACCCCTAAATGTTGCTTATTGTTCTTTTTAAATGATTTACAATTTTAGATTACATTAATAAAAAATAGTCATGGATCCATAACATTATAATTGGGTTTACATGTTTATTATGAATGGAAAATAGTCATAATAAGCAGCAAATTTCTTCACAAAAAAAACTTTACCTGAATATTACATAAGTAAACATTCTTGATGTATAAAAATGCAAATGACAAAGCATGACACATATTTTTTAACGTAACAGCACACAACAACATGGAAGATGGCTTATGTGCCTCTGGTGAGAGTCTGAATTATCATATTAATTAATTAATTAATAACAAATTACTATACACTGAACAAATTAATATGTAAATACCTCTGTTTCTACTAAATTACATCTTTCTTATGAAGGGTTTTCTTAAAGTAGGTTTCCATAGACCTAAGTTTAAAGTAGAGGTAAATATCAGAAGTTCATGCAATAGGTAAAGTCACAAATCTCTCCATCAAAATATATCTGAAAACATAGCAAGAACAGACGTGTCCTTACGACTTGTGGCCACCAGACAATTTGGGATGTTAACAGCCTAAAGAGGCTGTTATTAACCTTAAGGTTGTTAAGTATGATTGGTCGCTCGACATCTCAAGGGAGACCTTGATGGTAATTATTGACACCTTTGGTTTCTTTTAATGCTTATCGCTGCAGCCACCCGTTGTAGGTGCACATTCACCCAACTCTTTTAATAACTTATTTTTATATATTTAATACATAAGTGAGAATAGTTATACAGGTATTTATTTATGTGCAAAATGTTTTCTTCAGAAGCATAATGGTCACTAGGGTTGGTAGTTTCGTTTTGGCCACATTCATAAAAACGTGAGAAGAAATCTACAGTAACATGATTTGAATATAAATCGTGGCTATGAGTACCAAGACTGACCATGGAAGACTGTCTACCTCTGTGAGCCTTTTGGTTTGAAGGGCGAAAGACCTACCAGCCTCTGAAGAGGGTTAAGGCCTCCACAATGCCTTTTTTTTCTTATCAACTGGGAAGTGCACTTATTTATTGTACAAGCTCCAGGATTAACGTACTTTGTATATATACAGAAGCTGGGTACACCTCTTGATGAACATATCCCTTGCTTGTAGTCATACAAATCCTAACTCGGGCCATTAGTTTTTTGTCAAAACTGAAAAAACTAAATATTAAAAACTACACAATACTACAAAAGTTTTCCTTGGGCTACCTTGGATTTGCACAATTTCGGGTAACATTTTATTTCGTGATAAATGTTAGCAGTGGATGTAAAGGACAATACCAAACAGATACATCTGTATAAAAGAAAATTAGCTACGTGTTGCTAAAAATCCCCATCACACAGGATGGTTAGTCATACAGAGGCATGTGACAAGTAGTCTGCATTGACAGACTCTGGGTGCATTATGAGGTTATCATCACGAACACAAGAGTGAATAAGGCAGCAGTGGTATGAGGATGTCTTCAAGAACACGAGAGTGAACAAAGTAATTGCAACGCTCCAGGTACCTCATGCCAACGGGTCTGAAAATATTTTCACAACTTTGTAAAAAGTGTGATGCCACGAGACCTAAAATTCAAGGGTTAAAAGCCGAGTTTACAACTATAGAGCGTTAGTATTGTTAAAACGTCATCAGGTCTATATATAATGGCATAAATAAGAGACGATAAATACGGAACAGATTTAAGTTTAGGATACAGGTATGAGTGGAAGCAATTAGTCAATTTAATATACTTGTCACTTTACACATAGGTTTTAAATTGTTGAAAAACAAGCTTATCTAAAGGAAACTTAACGCAACTAAAACTAATGTAACATCCTAGTCCAGCTTAAATTATACATATTTTGTTTTTACATATTGGAAAGAGATACATATACGATTTTACGGGCCCTAGTTTCATTATGTTTGTACCCAAACTTATTAAGCTGTTTAAAATCTGTCATGCGAGACTGAAATTTTTTTTTTCAAAACACCGAACCTTGCACATGACCAATTAGTCACTTTAACGTCAGTGAAGGGCAAATGGGAGGTCTGGCCAGATATATATAGGATGAAGCAATGCCGAGAGCATCACTCATCTTAAGATCTCATCAGCTTACAGCATCACTCACCTGAGGTGCTCATCAGCTAACCTGCTCCTCACTCTTTCAAAGCTCGGTTAATCATGGTTAGTGAAGACCTTATTTGTTGTCCTTGTTGGTTACAGGATTGTAATCACGCTTCTATCACTTACATTAATAATATGGCCACATAAATATAAAAAATATCCTATTATGGGAATATATATATATATATATATATATATATATATATATGATGTTGCAGTGTGTCCTAATAGAACATCGCATTTTAACGTATACTCTACTTAAGGGCAAAAATTGTCGTATTAGAAAATGGTAGAAACTGATTGATATACAAATATTGATATACTGTTATGTTTTCTGCTTTGGGTCATCTGGTAGGTTAGGATAAGGGTACTTTAGTACGATCGTTTCTTGACGTTGGGAAACCTTAGGAGGTCGGGCTGGCTCGATTAAGGCAGCGTCTGGGATGCTCCCGGACGTAGGTTCGAATCCTTGTCACGGCTCTTGTGGATTTGTTCTTAGGAGGACGGGCTGGACGTTGAGCTAACAAACTAATGATGCATGTTACTTAGGATTCAGATTAGCTTATACACTAGACGATTCGCCAGTCGAATTTGTTGGATTAAAATTTCCCTAGGCTAACTTAACCTTGGCAAGCTTAATCTGAGGCTACGAACAGTATTTAAGAACATAAGAACATAAGAACAAAGGTAACTGCAGAAGGCCTATTGGCCCATACGAGGCAGCTCCTATTCTATAACCACCCAATCCCACTCATATACTTGTCCAACCCGTGCTTGAAACAATCGAGGGACCCCACCTCCACAATGTTACGCGGCAATTGGTTCCACAAATCAACAACCCTGTTACTGAACCAGTATTTACCCAAGTCTTTCCTAAATCTAAACTTATCCAATTTATATCCATTGTTTCGTGTTCTGTCCTGTGTTGATACTTTTAATACCCTATTAATATCCCCCCGGTTATGTCCATTCATCCACTTGTAAACCTCTATCATGTCACCCCTAACTCTTCGCCTTTCCAGTGAATGCAACTTAAGCTTTGTTAATCTTTCTTCATATGAAAGATTTCTAATTTGGGGAATTAACTTAGTCATCCTACGCTGGACACGTTCAAGTGAATTTATATCCATTCTATAATATGGCGACCAAAACTGAACTGCATAATCTAAATGGGGCCTAACTAGAGCAAGATATAGCTTGAGAACCACACCAGGTGTCTTGTTACTAACGCTGCGATTAATAAATCCAAGTGTCCGATTTGCCTTATTACGAACATTTATGCATTGATCCTTTTGTTTTAAATTCTTACTAATCATAACTCCCAGATCCCTTTCGCAATCCGACTTCGCAATCACAACACCATCTAGCTCGTATCTTGTAACTCTATCATCATTACCTAACCTCAGAACTTTACATTTATCAGCATTAAACTGCATCTGCCAATCCTTTGACCATTTCAAAACCCTATCTAGATCAACTTGAAGTGATAGTGAGTCCTCCTCCGAATTAATTTCCCTACCGATTTTCGTATCATCGGCAAATTTGCAAATGTTGCTACTCAAACCTGAATCTAAATCATTTATATATATTATAAACAACAGAGGTCCCAGGACAGAGCCTTGAGGCACTCCACTTACAACATTTTCCCACTCTGACTTGATTCCATTTATACTAACTCTCTGTTTCCTTTGGTATAGCCATGCCCTAATCCAGCTTAATATAGCACCCCCAATACCATGAGACTCTATTTTTTTAATCAGTCTTTCATGTGGCACTGTATCAAAAGCTTTGCTAAAGTCAAGGTATACAACATCGCAATCCTTACCACTATCAACTGCCTCAACAATGCTAGAATAAAAAGATAACAAATTTGTTAAACATGAACGGCCATTTATAAAACCATGTTGCGACTCAATTATTAATTTATGTTTTTCAAGATGAAGTCGAATTTTATTTGCTATTATAGATTCGAGTAACTTTCCCACAATAGACGTTAGGCTAATTGGTCGATAGTTAGACGCAAGTGATCTATCTCCTTTCTTAAAAACTGGTATCACATTAGCAACTTTCCAAAACTCTGGCACTCTGCCTGACTCTATTAATTTATTAAATATGGTTGACAGTGGGTCACAAAGCTCCTCTTTGCATTCTTTAAGCACCCTAGCAAACACTTCATCCGGCCCTGGGGATTTGTTTGGTTTGAGTTTTACTATTTGTTTAAGAACATCCTCCCTGGTAACTGCTAAACTCGTCAACCTGTCCTCGTCCCCACCCACATAGACTTGTTCGGCTGAAGGCATATTGTTAAGTTTACAATAAGAAAATGATTTTGTCAGTCAGACGACGCCTGTGCAATGTCTGACTAACCCTCGTCACATATTGCAGACTGTGTCGAGTTCGTCTTCCGAATTGTGTTTAATTTGACCTGACATGTTGCAGCAGTTGCGTTTGTTGATAGTGGCTCTATTGGTGGCCGCAGTGGCAGGTCGTCGCTATGATAATCGTTACCGACACTATCATGACCGGCGTCCAGTGCCTCAGAGTTGCAGCTACTTTTGCCCCATTCCTGCAGGACCTAACCAAGGCGCACTCTTCTGCTGTGATCCACAAATCTATCCATTCTATCCTGTGACAACAACATCTCAACGTGAGTATTAGATGTCTCAAACATCGAATTTATAGATTTATGAAACTGTGTTGATTTATGGAACAACTGTATTAATTTAGGTAGCACAATTGTCGATTTATGGAACAAATTACAGAGTGACCTAATAGGCTTTGGCTCCCTTAATTCATTGAAGCACAGGGATAGATATATTTATGTGTGAGTTTGGGTGGATGTAAATGTATCAAACATCGAATATATAGATTTATGAAACTGTGTTGATTTATGGAACAACTGTATTGATTTAGGTAGCACAATTGTCGATTTATGGAACAAATTACAGAGTGACCTAATAGGCTTTGGATCCCTTGATTCATTGAAGCACAGGGATAGATATATTTATGTGTGAGTTTGGGTGGATGTAAATAAGAGCTGCCTCATATGGGCCAGTGTATTTTGGTAATACTGATAATTCACACTTACCGTTTGCGAGATACATATGTGATGATATTGGAGTAACCCTTCGTCTCTTCCTCAGCGACTGTAAATAAGCAGTGTCCTCCCTTCGCAATTTGCTTCATAAAGTAAAGATTTCCCAACAGTTTCACAGGTAAGACACTGTCAAGGTGCAGAAAAGTATAATTTGTCTCTACTGATCTAAGTGGAAATTTTTATAAGACTCATTCCATTCGTAATTGTATAATTTATATTAAATTATATTCATGTAATTTACCAGCACTGACGGTCGCAACTTGGCGCAAAATGAGTTCATTTCATAATCTGTAAACACGTGCCTATTAGCCTTTGGTCTTCAAATAAAATTAAACGGTTATTAATTTGCTTGAAAATTGATTTCGGTAATGAGGATAACAGGTGTTAATATATGGGAACATGTCTCCCATACAGGTGTGTGGCTATAGATGACCAGATGTGCTATTCTGACACCTGTCTAGATTGAAGATAAAACACTTGCTACTGCTGACTTGCAAGCTATTGACGTCAAGATGAACATACTGAACACCAGTGCTTAAATCTATTCTATATACTCTATATATTCTATTATATATGTTATATTTTTAAATAATGAATTATATTCTTTCGTTTTTCACTATCAATGAAAAGATGTAGTCAGTGTGGTTTCAAATTTTTCTTAATACTTATTATAATACAACACATGTTTCTTGCATACATTTATGGACTATTGCTTATTTAACATCAAACTTTATTTTTATAACTTATTCACCAAGAAATAAAATATTTATTTATAGTTTTTAACTTTGGTTTACCTATGGACTCGTTTATGGCGCGAATATGCAACAGTAAAAAGCCTTTTGAAACAGGTAGTTTGGTGTTGAGTTTATGGCCTGTCAACCGCGGGAGGCTTAATAACCACTGCACTGCACACCTGGTTTCGTCAAAAACTTTTTAGTGCAATTGTCAAGGACATATTTTTGTTGTTTTTATAAATGTTCAAGTAAAGTTAATGTCAAAATGTTTTCAAACTCAATTATTTCGATTTCAAAACACAAAGAGTAATGAAAACATTAAAAAACATTAAAATATAGCTTAATTAAAAAATAGCACAACTCTCGGAGACCCTAAAGGCACTTTGCGCAGTGCAGTGGCTAAGAGTTATTGACCAGCCAGTAGTGTACTTTAGTCCTGAACACAGTCCAATACCCCTCTTGATATAATGTTTCTTTCGTTCAAGGAGAATTGGTACCTTTGCTTAACTCACCACTTGTCTCCTGTACGGCTCACACTTTTACCACTCCCTATTATATTGATATAATGCTACTTGTGTATATGTGTAGCTGCTTGTCTCCGGTTCCTCTACATAACTTGCCCCTTTATCACCTGTCTCTACTCCCACCCCCTACATATCCCACTTTTGTTCTCCATGCCACATCTTGCACTGTTCGTAACAGTTTGTACGACTCGTTAGAACTCTGGACTGAACATCCTGCAGTCTCCTTTAGCTTTATGGTACGTCATATTCAAAGAGACAATTACTGTACATTCACTCGCAGATAGTTTGGAATAGTTGTTTTTTTTAGATAGAAAAGTGATTACTTCAGATTAAAACTACGTCGTCTTGACTATTGACGTTCCATAACACTAGTAACTTGCTGGTTGATTCGTAAGGTTATGTGGTAGCCTTAATAACCCTCTAGGGGTTAATAAGCTAAATCCAAACCAAGGACACTGGCCCTTAACAGGATCTTGGGTCGTTATGTCCTCCCTCCCCCACGCATGACTGGAGGTGGGGGGGGGGAGGGATCTTCCTGAGTATATAAGAGGGTTGAAGCCGTTTGGGCGTCACACTCCTCACACAGTCTCTTCCATATACTTGTCTTCCTGCCATAATTTGTGATAATGGTTGGTACAAGGGATTTAGGTATTTAAATTTTATATTAGCGTACATTATATTGTTAGATCTTGTGTTAATTCTGGAGTAATTACTCTTGTTACAGTTGAGTGTTGTGGTGGTAATGATGTTGTTGGTGGGTGTGTTTGGCGGCCCTGAACGGCCCGACGGGTGTAACTACTACTGCAGGAAACCCGCAGGTCCCAATAAAGGCGAAAACTACTGCTGTGGCCCAGAAGGCCTCCCTATTAAGAGGGAACAACGTGAGTATTTAAAACAAGTGAATATAATTGACTTGTAGTTACAAAACGGTATGGTAACATTTATTTCCCTTTCCTCAGATCACCGTGGCAGCTGTGCTCCTCCATTGCAACAGTGTACTGGTCGCCTTGCAGCCTTCGTTCAGGTACGAGGTCTTTCATCATGGTGAGGTGGAATTTTTGTTTTTTTGTTTTATGGAAAACTTTTCAAATTAATACATCTTATTTTTCCTCTACAGCCACGCTTGTGTCCCCATGATGGCCACTGTTCCCGTGATGAAAAATGCTGTTTTGACACGTGTCTCGACCACCACACTTGCAAACCCGCCCTATAAAGATGACTGCCGTCATAATTTTTGTATTTTTTAGATAATATACTTGGCATTGCTGTAACTTGAATAAAAAATAATTGTTTACTTGATATTCTTCAAAGTTGAACCCTTTACTCTATATTACGTAATTTAAAATACTAGTGGGAAGATCCAATTATATTGGTAAACTATTGAGCTTTTCGATGCCCTTGTCAACCGCTAGTACAGATGATTGATAAAGATTAAGCCAAACAAGAGGTGGCATGAACAGCCCACAAGTGATAAAAAAACAAATTCTGTACATATCAGTGTTCTGAGATTGTATTTAATAGTGACACTGCTGTCCCGGGAAGATACTGCTTGACAGTATTAGAGGGCGTCCATGCTGCTGTCCGCTGACAAGAACAGTGGCAGTGTTGATGGCTTCAGGGTGGTTACTACAAGATTAAGGAGCTCTTCTAAGGTCCTTAGTTGCTTCACATTCCAAGAGATGAAGTAACGGCTATTTTGTGACAGTGTAGCAAAAGATGCATTCCTCTCTTGGTGTACAAATCTCTCGGTTGCATCTGTAACAGACGTAGTTTATATAACTAAACTATTTCCGTGGTAGATTCCTTTGGGGTATTTAAAGTTGCTAATTTAGTTGCCTGGAGATACCATATTGTAGAGGGCGAACCTCTTGCTACTCTGGACCTGTCCCTCGATAGCATTCTTGGTGACTGATACTTTTGATATCGTTTGCCTTATGCGTTTGTTCTAGTACTGGGATCCTTGGTGATATTTGGCGTCCTCTGATTATTCTGCATACTTGATGGTGCTACATAGCCTTCCCGGTTTGGTGCCTTTTGATAATTACTTGCTTTTGCTACTCTGTGGGTTTTTTTTTTTTTTTTTTTTTTTTTTTTTTTTTTTTTACACGCTAGTGAAAGGTAAAGTGAGTATATATTAAATGCTCATAACTAAAGGGGGGGGGGGGAGGTGGTGAACGCCTTCGACAAAGTTGTAAAAAGATGCAAAACCTCCAACGTAAAGTTAGAGCCGACTTCGACCTAGGTCATATTTCTGTAAACGGTATAAGTGTGATAACGGGACGAAGACTTTAGAACGCTTGCTGGATAGAATATAAACACTGCGAGGGAGGTAGTCAGTGTTGCCGGTGTTTCCCCAAAGTTTAGTGCTGTTCTAATTTTTTTTTTGCCCAGAATTGCCATTATTGAATCGGTTATAAATAGGGAAAAGTCACTCTGTATTAAAAGATTCAAACGCTTACACCTTTTATCTTGAATGTTTGGTTTACTTTAATGTAGTTATTCAAACTTTACCTAGTTATTCATTCCTCCATCCTTACCGTTGGCAGGCTTGTTGGTCGTCTGTTACTGGTAACAAACTACGTTCTCAAGTTGTCCTCGTGGCCGTCCTCCTACCGCGGTAACCAGCGATGGGAAACGGCTCTAGCGAGGTTGCGTATTGGCCATACTCGCTTAACTCGTGGCCACTTGGCGCGCCGCCCTGCTCCTTAATTGTCCTAGTTGTATTGCTCTTACGGTCGTGCATATCCTTGAATGTCCTGACTTCCAGGACGAGCGTATCTTGTTTTCCGACCTTTGGTGCCTTCTTTTGATAATTACTTGTTTTCCGACCGTCCCTCGCGGTCGCTTGTCTCTATAGTATTCTTGGTGACTGATGCTTTTGATACCGTTCGCCTTGTGCGTTTCTGTTCTCGTCTTGGCATCCTTGGTGATATTTAGCGCCCTCTGATTATCCCGCACATTTGATGGTGCTATATAGCCTTCCCGGTTTGGTGCCTTTTGATAATTACTTACTTTCACGTAGTCTTACCTAGCATATTGTGGATATTATTCCTTGCATCTATTAAACGGAATTATTGAACCTCTACGAAAATGGCAAGATTTTTTTATTGTTGGCGTGGGGGTTTTGTCATTACTAATTTTTTTCTTGAGGGACCTGCTATATTCCAAACTTCAGGGCTTTCTTCATAATGATGCTATGCCCTAATCTGGTTATGCTACTTTTCTAGTATTATACTAAAAGGCTTTTCCAGAGATTATTGGGAAATTTGAAGACTCATGATTTTTATACAAATGCCATTAAATTTCCATTTTGGTCTTGATAGCCCTGCAAACATTGCATCTATAGCAGAGGTAACAAGGTCCACTTGCAATCTTAATGATTAACACAAGTGGGAGCGTAGTAGTAACCACAAATGCCAGTTGCGATGATCAAACTGTGACCAACACGAGGATAGTGAGAGTAGAGAAGCAGCCTAGTATAAGGCTACAAATTAACTAACCTGCACAGTGAAATTTTTGAATTTAGGACGGACAAAATCCTTGGTTCTAAACTAGTGTATATTCAGACTTCAAAAGGTTAATTTTGCTGCGGTTAAATATACCCAGAACGTACGTGGATGAAACTATGCAATGTGGAATAACCCACATTCAACGTGTCCGCCTCAGGGAGGGTTTCATCCTTTAACTGAAGCAGTTATGATTGGTGGATGACAGCCGTGCAGAAGACGACCACACTTAGTTCTGCGTCGTTGAGAAGACGCCTGAGACTACGAGCTAGATTTTGGCCTATATATCTTGACTGGAATAAGAGGACCCGCCTTCCTCATCTTTTCCCACTAAGATTAGACCTGTTTTGACTACAGCTCAAGGTAACCACTTGTACTATTCTCACGTAATTCGCCGCCATAACTGAAGCGACCACAACCGTACACTAATTTCTAAATATGAAAGTATGACACAGTAATATAGGTCGGTATTATGAAACTCAAGAATGGAAAAGAAGTCAATCTGTTCTAGATTGATAAAGACCGGAACTGCAGGATATTTTCTCCAACAGTTTCCAGGACGAGCGTGTGTCTTGCTTTCCGACCGCCCCTCGCGGTCACCTGTCCCTCAATAGAATTCTTGGTGACTAGGATACTTTTGATATCGTTTGCCTTATGCGTTTTTGTTCTCGTATTGACATTATTGGTGATATTTAGCGCCCTCTGATTATTCCGCACATTTGATGGTGCTCCATAACCTTCCCGGTTTGGTGCCTTCTTTTGATAATTACTTATTTACTTACTTCCCCAACAGTTAATGAACCAAAGAGCTGACTTCAGTTTGCGAACACGGTTGAATTTGACCTTAGTATTCCCATCTGTTAAGTCTATTGTTCCAAGCAGTCTGGTCTAATAGAAGTTACTGACTCCAAAAGGCTTGAAAGCAGCAGTATAAAAAGCAGATATAATAGATCAGAAACCAAATGAATACGGGTAGTACAAAACGTCTTCAAGATTGTGTGACATAATGGTTGCCACTGGCTAATGGTTGTCCCCGGCTCCCCCGTCTTCAGTGGATGGTGATGTGGGCGACGATGTTGGGGTGCCTGCGGCTCCTGTGGGCCGTGTTGCAGCGGTGATGGGTCCTGTGATGAGATTGTCACTTGGTCCTGTGTCTTCTCCGGCTGCCTCTGCATCCCCGGTTCCTGGTTCCCTGGGTTGGGAGGTTATGACGCCGACCGAGGTTGCGGGAGAGGGATGGGACTTAGTGCTGGTTCTTAAGAAAGATTCTGTTCCTGCGGCCCCCGTGGCTCTGGCGTCCATGTCTGTGACCTCCGCCATCGCCCTCTTGTCATTTTGTCCCCTGCGACTATGCCCGCTGTGTTGCCGTCCTCTGTCCGGCCGGCTCCTGTGCTCCAGCCCCTTATGGTTCCACCGTCTGCGCCGCCGAGCTCTGTGCGGCCTCTTCCCGTGACTTCCGCCCCCGTGGGGGAGGGCGCCGAGCAGAATGTTCCTGACTTCATGTATCGCTCGCGGGGATCGCGTGGTCACGTTAACTCGTCTGCGGAGTTGTGGGCTCCGTGGGATGCCTACAGGAAGACCCTCGTCGTCTATTTCCGGATAAATATATTGATGATTAACTGTGTGTGTATGTGTGTGTGGGTTCTTGGTTTGTGTTGTTTTCTTTGCTTTGATGTGCTGTGAAATACGGTTATTTTTTTTTCATGTGTCTCTTGCCTGGTTATTGTTGGGTTATAGTGCTATAACTATAATATTGTTGATTATAGTGCTTCGAGGTCAACCCCGGAACTCACAATTCCTGCGACGGCGCTGGAACCAATCGTATTAGCGTTCGCCTTACCATTGGAAACTCTCGGCGCCGTGGATTGGGGGGTCCTGCTGCCTGGGTAACAGCTTCTCCTCCATATCAACCTACCCTGGCTTTGCGCCCTGGAGAGGCCACTCCAGACCGACAACCAGAGCGCAACACCGTAGTCTCCTGAGACTGATGGATGCCTACTATAGTGCTATGCTGATGTTTCTTTTCTGTTTAAATGTTACCTATGTTTATGTTGCCATTGTGTGTATCGTACGACTTTTGTTTGTGTTTTACTGTTCTTAAGTTTTGTTCATGTGTTTCTTGCCTTGTCAATGTGGATGATGATGATGTTTTCTGTGATGCTGTTTTTGTGTTTACCAAATAAAAAGAAAAAATAATTCCCACGTCTGTGCAACATATAATAAAGTCAGCACTCAATAGTTCTCTCTCCTGCTTCCGGGTGGAACAGGTTACAGAATGGAGCAGGTTACTTTGTAACTTATAGTTTAGAACAAATCCCGCGTAGTTGAATAGTTTATAAACAGGAGAAGCCTCGCGTGTGCCAACAGACCTCCTGCAGTCCCTTCTACCTTTATGACGCGTCACATTCAAAGAGACAATTACTGTACATTTACTCGCAGATAGTTTGGAATAGTTGTTTTTTTAGATAGAAAAGTGATGACTTCAGATTAAAACTACGTCGTCTTCACTGTTGATGATCCATAACACTAGTAACTTGCTGGTTGGTTCGTAAGGTTATGTGGTAGCCTTAATAACCCTCTAGGGGTTAATAAGCTAAAACCAAACCAAGGACATTGGCCCTTAACAGTCTTTTGGGTCGTTATGTCCTCCCTCCCCCACTCATGACTGGACGTGGGGGGGGGGGAGGGATCTTCTTGAGTATAAAAGAGGGTTGAAGCCGTTTGGGCGTCACACTTCTTACACAGTCTCTTCCATATACTTGTCTTCCTGCCATAATTTGTGATAATGGTTGGTACAAGGGATTTAGGTATTTAAATTGCATATTAGAGTTTGTTGTTTGATCTTGTGTTAATTCTGGAGTAATTACTCTTGTTACAGTTGAGTGTTGTGGTGGTAATGATGATGTTGTTGGTGGGTGTGTTTGGCGGCCCTGAACGGCCCGACGGGTGTAACTACTACTGCAGGAAACCCGCAGGTCCCAATAAAGGCGAAAACTACTGCTGTGGCCCAGAAGGCCTCCCTATTAAGAGGGAACAACGTGAGTATTTAAAACAAGAAAATATAACTGACTTGTAATTACAAAACGATACGGTAATACTTATTTTCTTCTCAGATCACCGTGGCAGCTGTGCTCCTCCATTGAAGCAATGCACTGGTCGCTTTGCCGCCTTCGCTAAAGTACGTACTTTATTTTTTCTTTTCAGTCATGGGGGGGGGGGGGGGGGTTAAGTTCTTATAAAAATCTCATCATAGAAAAGGCTACTTTCATTAAGTAACTTTTTTTTTCTACAGCCACGCTTGTGTCCCCATGATGGCCACTGTTCCCGCGACGAAAAATGTTGTTTTGACACGTGTCTAGACCACCACACCTGCAAACCCGCCCAGTGAAGATTACCACAGGCTTAAAAGATTAGTTTTAATACATAACTAGACTGGTACTTGACACTATATGCTTTAATATAAATTAGTGTAATGGTCTACTTGCGTTTGAAAACCCTGAAACTTAATCCTTCTAACAAGTGTCTATATAATTTTTTCTATTTTTACTCCGGTTGTCTGCAAACAAGAGCCCTGAAAACATTAAATGAACTGTAAGAGGTAACGAGGCCCACTTGCTATTTTAAAAAGATTACCACAAGTGGGAGAGTTTACTAATAATAACACTTGAGATGATCAAATAATGCCTAACACAAGGATACTAAGAGTAGAGAAGCAGCCTAGTATGAAGCTATAAATTAGTAACTTAACGAAATTACTAAATCTGGAACTAACAAAATACTACGTTCTAACTAATATTTAAACTTGTAGGATAACTTTGTTAAATATGTGCACGTGCCATTTGTGAAGGGACAGTCTTTAGTAAGGAAACTAAAATGTGAGGGAATAGAGTATAAACACTGTCTTTAATGGAAGGAAGACAGTGTTAGGAAGACAGTGGCATACCTCTTTACTTTCTCCAGCTTCGTCTTGTGCCCGACTAGGTACGGGCTCCATGCTGGGGCCGCATACTCCAGTATTGGTCTTTACTTATATGGTATACAAAGTTCTGAATGACTCATTGCACAGGTTCCTGAAAGCACGGTTCGTGGGGACCCACGCTAGTAGTCATCCGTGTTGGGACTTTCATTTCTCCTGCAGTATGTGATAAAAGATGGTTACGTTTTCTTATATATTGACGTCTTCGCTTCACGACGACCGCTATTAAAGCGCTAAGAATAAATTACTTCTGACAAGACTCAAAACAAAATTATAATCAGCTTCTAGCAACCTTTACTAATGGTTAGAACTAAAAACAAATTAGGTTGTACGTTTTATCCATCAATGATCCTAAATTTAACGTTTCCAAAGACTTAAGGGGAGACCGAGCTAAACCTCGAGCCGCCCACTCCGTATACCGTATCAGAGCCACTAACTCCCTCGTCATTGGTTAAGTTGTGTAGCTAAACAACCACAAACTTTAAGATTGATTAGGCCAGAATCCGTTTGGCAAAAAAAAAAAAAAAAAAATCCATTTCCTGTCCAAGAAGAGAACTATTCCTTCGGATGACTCGCTAATGTGAGCTTATTGTAAAATTTAGTTACTGTGTGTGTAACTGGCGTGATGGATTTGTCCACCGTTACCAGGCCTTTTGCACTTCAGTGTATTCGTATGCCCTTACGTGACTGCCAAGGTGAACAGGCCCATTAGGCGAAAGGAACCTTGGCCATCCATTTATGGCCTGAATCTAACCAGTCCTGATTGAATCTAGAACGAAGCCTACTGTACTAAGAGACCCTTGGCATATAGCAAAGTATTTATGCATGTGAGAGATTAAACCCAAGATTGCCTATATAAGTAATTATCAAAAGGCGCCAAACCGGGTAGGCTATGTAGCACTATAAATGTGCAGAATAATCAGAGGGCGCTAAATGTCACCAAGGATGCCAATACGGGAACAAAAACGCAAAGCGAACGATATATAGGCTCGGATACTTTTGATAAGTAAGTGTTCATGGGACACTTTATCAAGTTGTCATCTTAACAATAAATTTAGACTAGTTTTGTTTATTACAAACTGCCCTGTCAAGTTGTCAGTAACTACAGGTACCGTCTGTTTTGGATGATGGATTGGTAGAGAAAATATAGAATTTATATAAAATGTAGTGACATTTACATTATTCTTATTTAAATATTTAGTAACGAACTGAAAGTATAGTTTTGCGACTATAGAGATTGAAGGTTTTAGGCGATTGGTGGAGTTAGTCCTGAAGCGTGCATATAGATGCAGAGAAGAGACTTGGCGTTCGAGTATTACCTCTTTTGCAAGTTACTTTTAAGTGTGGAGCAAGTTGTCCTAAACAGATTAGTACACGAGGGAACTATGCCAAATTAGTAGTGTGCTTTACTGTATTGGTAATTATTCAACCTGTCCTCTAGCAGTCAGTCCTCCAACGATCCGAAGTACATTCCATCCACCCGCCAAACCCCTGTTTATGAACGGAAATCTGTTTACACACGACTCCTTTGTTCACAAGTACTTCACTAACTAATTGTTTGAACCACAACGCTGTAAATGCTTCACCCTTTTACTACAAATAATCGCCTACAGAACTTAAACATCTAACCAGTGCCTAATTATGCACAAAATACAATTTATATCTGAGAAAAGTTCTGTTTTGAATGAACAGCATGTTAAGATTTATGAATACGTCTGTGGGGGTCAACCGCTGGATGGAATGGACTTGGTCCGAGGACGGGTTGCCTCTAGTTATTGTAGCTTTACATAAAAAATCTCCAATGTCAAAAAATATGACTTACCATAAATCATACCGGCTCGCAACATTAACTGCCTGTTAGGTTGTGTATGTCCATCGGATCTGTGAGGGCAATCAAATTTATCTTGTGTCCGCGGCAATTTTATGCCGGGCTGTTGTATAGGTCAGTGGAAATAGTAGTGGACAAACACTCATTTAAAACTAAAAAGATTTAAGTTTAAATTTTAATAGAACAAAGATTATACCTATAATACTAGTTTAAAAAAAACAAATCTTGTGCGGGAGGAGTCAGAGCCCAAGTGGAGGTTTACAAGTATGGTAGTCGAGACACGTGTCGAAGCAGCACTTTTGGTTCGTCGGACAGTGGCCATCATGCGGGCACATCTGTGGCAGAGTAGTAGAGTTATTAGCTATCAAAGCATATTAATAGCATTTGCAATTAGTGAAATACATTTAACATAAGTAGTACAATTTGTGCCATAAAGTGTGAGCATTCGCTAAAGCTCTAAGTTAAATGGTCTCACCTTGGTTCGAGCAGCAGGACGCTTCGAGCAACGTTTCAGAGGAGCTTCACACACGCCACGATGTTCTGTGGAAGGAACACTATAGTAGCAAACGTGTCAATTAGTAGAGCATTTTAACTAGCGAGGAAGTTACTAACTTTCTTCCTTCAAGTATGGAACTTGATCTGGGCCACAGCAGTATGTCGAGCCTCTGTGGCGCCCTTCAGGTTTGACGCAGTAAGTGTGGCAGTCCCTGGTGTCGTCGTGAGGGCGGGCCAGCGACGCCGCCACCACCATAGTCACCACTACAATACACAGCTAACAGGAGGAAACCATCCTTAAGATCATTCATTGTGTAGGGGATGGGGGGGAAAGAACGCGATAAACAATGATTTAAGAATTACAATGGAACAATACAAATACACTTAAAAATTTTGAAAAGTCAGCCTATTCTCCTAAGGTTTCACAACATCAAGAAACTTTCGTACTAATGTGCCCTCATCCTAACCTACCAGAGAACCCAAAACAGAAAAAGGTATAGTGTCAATTTTGCAAGCCGGAACCATTTTCTAGGAATTAATGTTTTTGGCCTTGGGTACAGTACGTCAAAATACGACGTTCTATTAAGAAGACAGGTTGTAAGAGCCTAGCATCTTCCGGGCTCTAGGCAGAGAAGAGTCCCTCTGAATTTACTTGAACTTAAAAATAATCAAATTTGAGAAATTATCTAAAGTTAAACGTTAATGAATTAATTCCACAGAAGAGGAAAATCCTGACGCAGCCTATAAATTCGATTAGTATATTTAGTGACAAGTACCTCTGAAGCACCAAAAGGATTCAAGATTATTATGTAACGATAATTCTACAGCTGCAAGAATGACCCAAAGTTTAAATACAGATTAAGATACTTTATTTCGTACAATAAATATTAAGAAGTGAAAATAAAATTGTAGTCCCAAACGCATACTAATAAACATTAAAATTATAGCGCAGCAAGTCTCTCCAATAATCATTCTTACACTAACCATTATGCTCAGAGTAACGAGTTACCGTGATAACGAGGCCCTAAGGCAAGTGTGGGTGTTCGGCCTCCCGGAACCTTATATATAGCAGTCTCCCCCCACCCCCCTACCCTCCATGAAGCCTATCACGGCGTTGTGGAACGTCATTGTTAAAACGTTCTTTGGGTTGTGGTTTGGTTTGGGAATGAGACATGGCAACCTCTGGAGGGTATTAAAGCCTGTTAATCTTGGGAGGGTTATCAAGGTCTGTCAACCTACAGGAAGGTTATTAAGGCCTGTCATCCTCGGGAGGGTTATCAAGGCCTGTCAACCTACAGGAGGGTTATCAAGGCCAATCAAACTGGAGAGTTATGGAGGTCGTGACAGGAGCTTCTTGCTCAACAAGCAACTTTACTTTAGCCCCAGACTAAAGTAAACTTTGTGTGCAAATACACAGAGAAGCAGAATAAAACCTTGTGGTGAATATATCCCTGGCAATACTCCTTTATCTGCATCAAACAATATCATACAAACTTTGTGGGAACGCGACATGCTCTGACGAACTGGACCAAAGGAAACGGCCCACTGGACCATACTGTAATTTTCAAGTGAACACGCTCAACCAGTATGACACTTAAACACTATCAAAAACTTTTAAATAAAACTGTTACCCAATGTTTGGATCAGTCAATTTGTTACTCTAATCGTGGTCATCACTAGGCCACCGACTAACCTTCCATATGATGCAGCACACAACAGTCGCCTGGGTCCAAAGTCCATGTTTATTATTAGGTGAACAGAGGCATCGGGATGCAAGGAAACGGTCACAAACGTTTCGACCTACCAGGGGTCAATGTATTGTGAACCGAGTTCTACAGTGACCATTAAATAGTTAGGCTAGCGTAGAAAAATAGTCTCTTAATGGCAAGAGGCCAGAACGTGATTAAACTAGCCGGGATAGTGAGAGTTTTGTTCCCTGGTACAAGCTGGCAACGGAATTATGTAATTTTTTTCATTCTTTAAGCTGTGAACAAAATGGAAAATTAAAATGAACAGTAGTCTTAAAGGTCAACACTGAGGAGTACCCAGTAAACAGATGTTGCTGCTCTAATGTTATTAACATCTTTATTGACACAATTTAATTACAATTTTGCCTAATCTGAGGTTTTTAATGAAGTCTTATTAAAGTGAGGATAATGCTGGCATTCGCTGTCACACAGGGACAGAGGGTCATTCAAAAGACAGTAGGTCTGAACTGTAGGCTGAAGCATATAGATATCATGGTCACAATCAATGTTTTAATGTACTAATATGTAAAAAACAACTTTCTATTGTGCACTGCCATACAAGGACAGGGGTGGGTTCATAAGAGATGCAGCTTAAAAAAAAAATAAAATAAAATTTTTCTTCATTCTTTAAAACTGACAAGCAAAATTTGGACAAATCGTTATGATGTATGTATATACACGTAGTCGTTGTTATGTATTCTTGACACGTGAGTTGGGGCTCCGTCTCCACTGTTGAATGACTTCCAGTGTTTGGCTGTATGTGAGGGTTTAATGTATTAGGCTATTTTATTTGGCCCGTGAGTTGCCATCCTTGTCCTGCTCTTGGGCGGTGTCCAACGTTGCCATAAGTATTGCCATGAATTTGTCTTTGCCATTGTGCTGTCTTGTTCCCCTTTGTTTATGGGGCCTTAAGTGTGCGTGTGATTCTGTTGCGAGGTTCGGAGATGTCTCCCTTTCAGGCTAGTTGCGACTGAGCCGTATATGTGTTGTATGTAAAAAAAATTACCTACTTAAAATTATGTTAGATTAAGGATTTGCCCTAAACGCTATGCGTGTTAGTGGCTTTACAAGAATGTAAAAACATCAATTCTATGTACTCTTGTAAACCCAATGTACCTTCTTGTATATATATAAATAAATTAAATAATTAATAGGTATGCTCTGTGCAGCTCTGACCTTGGGATGTGTTCATTCAGCTCGTGTGTGTGTGTGTGTGCGCGCGCGCGCGTGCCTTTTTCCTCTGGCCGTGGTCAGTTGTATTGTTATGTTTTCATTGCATGGATGAAAACATAAATCCAACGTATTTTGTTGGATTTTCCTTGTTGGTACTTATTACGTTTTGGGTTCTTCCCTGTTTTGTTATTATTTTACCGTGATTTAGGTAGGTGGCAACGGCCTGGATTAGGTTCGTTTGGGTTAGGTGAGGCTGGTTTTAAAATATGTCAACGAGCAATCTTGTGTGCAGTGGACTTCGTAACAAGGCAGACAAGCTTTTCCTTCTTATATATGCTCATATACTGAGCAAATGGGTAATCTGTGAAGAGCGTATATAAAGGGTATATGACACAAACTTTCATCGGCGGTTGGTCGTTTAGCTCAGACCGTCACGTGACCAAAAAAATGCTGGGAAGACGGGACACCACGAGTGTAGTTCTGATCCTGTAGCTACACTTAGGTCATTACGAGTAGTGCGGGTTCCCACCGCCAGGTAGTTATGACGTCACAGACAAGGGCTTATATAAGGTGGTAAGGCGGACTAGTTTTCATTCACCCTCTGACTTCCAATTAAGCAGTTCCTCCAGTTTTATTATTCATAATGGTAAGTTGTATAATGCATGGATTTTACTTAGTTGGTTGTTTAAATAATTCTTGTGGTTGACGAATAGACGTAATTTTATGAAGGATCTTTGGTTTAACTAAATATTATGGTAGTTGAGGTTTAATGAAGTTTTACGTAAATCGATTACTTAAATTTTTACTGGTAAACATGAGTAGTTCTACTTCGTAGCTAGATACAAAACTTATGCTTAAATTTAAATTAACTCTCCACTATCGGTTTTTTTAAATTGTAAACACGCCTACTAACAACTACAGCGGTCCAGCGTAAAAAAAAAAAAAAAAAAAAAAAAAAAAAAAACTCCTACGTGAAGGTTTTCTCGCAAAGTAACTTATTTGCATAGTGTCTCGAATAAGTTCAAACCTTGTACTTGAAAATGGAGGCAGGTCGCGGAACGGATTAAGTTTTCTCTTGAGTAACATCTTTGCTTTAAACTTACCTTTTTTAAACGAACTTTATACCGTTCATGCATAACTGTCTTCTTGCACTTTAAAGCCTACACTAAAACTAGGCCTAGTTAATATAATTAGTGTGCCTTGTCACTTAAAATCTGCTTTAGTCTTTACCACTAGATCTTAACAATAAAATTGGCGTTCGACAACTGTTACTTTTACTTGTTACTAAAACAGTCTTCAAAACGGTTAGTTTAATGGTCTTGAATCTTGCTACAAAAGTATGGGAATTGAAACTAAATTTCAAGAAAGTTGAGTCAGGGACTGTGGCGTGTTAAAACTTGCCACGCTGTTTAAACACTGATAAAAATGCTTGTACGTGTATCGGTGCAAGAAATATTTAGTTCTTAAAGGTAGAACATTTCTACATGCTTCCCATTCTCTGGACTTTAAAATTCTCAAGGAACATTTTTATAGACGCTATTGGTTCTTAATAGAGTTTAAAAAAGTTCCTACAGCTGCAAATATTACAGCCACTGCCAGCTTCTGGCTGCACTGCGTAGGGTGGAAAATTCTTAACTTAATTTTCCTGGCACTCTGCCGGCTCCTACAGGTCTTGTCCGTAATTCAAATTTATTTACTTTGGTCCATACAGTATTTGGGTAATACTTTCCACCTTCGTCTCTTAGTTTATAACTACTTCTATACTAACTGCATAGTGGGACGGCTCGATGATGTACACAAACTACTTCGTACATAAACGTCCATAGCCACTTTCAGTAGTTTGGGGAAAAGTGTACTGCATCGCGAAGTTACTCTTGTAATATACATTACCGTTTATTTAAGATTATCTTTATTTAACAGATGAAGTTGTTGCTGTCGGTTATCTTGGTGGCGTCTGTGCTCGGTGGTCCTCCTGAGGACCTGGAGGAAACTCTAGAAGAGTTCCACGACTCTCTCGATGACGCTATGGATGAACTAGAGACGGTAGAGGGCGGACGTATAGCAAGACAAGCCTGTGCACACCGCTGTAGACGACCTGTAGGACCCCGCAGGGGACTAGTGTACTGCTGCAGCCCGCCATCACGACCATTTATCGCATCCTTGAGTAAGCATTGACTTTGACCACTGGTGAAAGAAAATACGTGGGTATTTTTGGTTAGTAAAATAGTTTTCTTCCTCCATCAGCTCACGCAGGAGCGTGTCCCCGCGTCAGAGCGTGCAGTCCTCGCCACCGACCTGTTGGACTACCAGTGGTATGGATTAGGCTTCATGGCTTAGGCTTCATAGTAGACTTTTAGTAAAGTGAGCAGAAAAGTACTTTATGTTTATTTTGTATTAATGTTCCTGGTATGTCCACAGGTCTGTCCTCACGATGGTTACTGTCCTCGAACCCACAAATGTTGCTTCGACGCGTGTTTAGACTACCACACTTGCCTACCAGCTATTTAAATCTACGCCTGTCTGCAGCATGTCATATTTTTGTTAGCTTAATAATAAATTTAAATTGAAATAGGGTTTTTTTTTTTAATTAACGCCTGAAAATTGGTTCCTACCTTGAAGATGCTCATTTCTCTTAACCTAAGTGGTGTTACTAGAGCTGCCTCACAAAATGGGAGGATGGGGAATTTTCCACGACTTTTGTGACAACAATGCTAAACTGTTCCTACTCGCCCAACAGGAGATTTGAGGGTGGGGTTAACTGGGTATCGGGTTACCCCTAGTGTTTCCACAGAAGGCTAGTGGGTAGGCACATGACTTCTGCTGGAGAAGCTCGGCCTGCTGAAGTCTGACTTGTTCCCGTATTCTGTGTGTGTGGGGGGGGGAAGTAGGAAAGCCAGTAAATATCGCATTACAAGTGTAATGTTGAAATGGTTTTGCCAAAGTTTAACTTGAAATGTGACGTTCGCCGAAACATCTGAAGAGATGAGCCGCTACACGCTTAAGGCAGCCCGTCCTCTAAAGACCGAAAAGAGATTCCATGTGCCCGCCAAACCCCTGTTTATGACTGGGGGGGAAAAAACAGTTTAGAAGACTACTGATTTCGTTCGAGCCCTTCAGGCAAAAGTGCTTTACCGCCGAATTTTGTTCGAACCACAATGCTGTAAATGCTTCACCCACGTACTACAAATCTTGAGGTTATCTTGATGATTTTGAGTCCCCCGCGGCCCGGTCCTCGACCTGGCCTCCACCCCCATGAAGCAGCCCGTGACAGCTGACCAACACCCAGGTACCTATTTTACTGCTAGGTAACAGGGGCATAGGGTGAAAAACTCGGCCCATTGTTTCTCGCCGGCGCCTGGGATCGAACCCAGGATCACAAGTCCAGCGTGCTGTCCGCTCAGCCGACCGGCTCCCTGTTCAGGCTGTTTGCACGAGTTGTGTGTGGCCCTTCTAGCTGTGTCTGTTTTTTTTTTTTTTCCCCGGTGTTTGTGTTTAGGTACATAATGTACTTTTCATGTGCCCGATATTGGATTGTTTTTGACTTGTTTGTTTTTTTCTGTACTTCTTGCTTTCTTCCCATTTGTTTTTATATTCTGTGTCCTGTTCATGGCTCAAGGCTGTTATTTAGTTTTATCCTTAATGTATTTCATAGCACACGTCTAATATCTGATTAAATCTGCCGCACTACGCTCCCCCTGTGTTGCCAAACTATACGACAATTTCATTTCTGTCAATATTACGAAATAAAATAATTTTAGAGTAATAAGCATTAAATACGGGCAAGTAACATAAGCCTCCCATATCAGCATGACGTCATCAGGCATTTCGCTTATATGCAAAGTTCCCTTAGACTTCTCGATGATAAAAATCTCACTCGGGTAATGCTGTGAGGTTGGGCTCCAAACCTGCCAGATAAGATCACTCTTCTGTGCGTATATAAACTTGTAGATAAATAAGTTTAAATCTCTGGCGTAAGCACAACTCGGAGCTCCACAACACAGGTGAAACTTCTAAATATCCTTGGCCTGCACAGTGACTCGCCTGTGGAGCCTAACAAAACGTGGCTTGAATGCAAAAGTGCTCTGGCAATATTTACTAGAACAGAAGTGTTTGAGTTCTAAAATCGTGACTTCCTATATTACGTCCGTGGGCGCATTCTACAGTAACACTATGGAAGTTACCGTAAAATTTGCAACAAAGATCTCTATGTAAACATCAGGACATTTTGCTGTTGCAGGTAAGGAAGAGGGTTGGAAATAGTGGATCCTGCACTTAATTTAGCTGCATAAATACCTTTTTTAAGAAATTCCCGAAGAGTAACTAGTAAATGGATAATTTAGTGAAGGATATTTCTAGTGTCAAAAGCTTGTCTGGTGACCTTGCCTGCTTTTGTAATCGCCTAGTTGTGCTGGGGGGGCGCCCCTTGCAAGCTCTGGCTCTTTGATACGCCTCTAGATTGTAAATAAACTATTGGACAGATTAGAGCCTATTGGGCTCTATAAAATATACATTTAAAACTGTGTAGTCTGCCTTCGTCACTATCTAATGCATTCCATTTAACCTACCGACCCTGAAAAAATTTAATGGTTGTGGCTCGTTTGGGTACAGTTTCCACCTGTCCCCTTTTGCTACTGTTCCACCCATGCTAAATAGTGTCCACCCTCTCAATTCCACTGATAATTTTGTAGGTGTGTATCATGCGCTGTGCTTCGTATCGGTCATGTGAGGCTGTTCTCATGGCTTGAGAGAACTACTGAATGTGTGTTGTCGGTTAACTAAATCATATAATTAGTCTAAACTACAAAAATAAGTATTTTGGATATCTGATGTGATTCATCTGAGATGGTAAATTAGAAATCTAACAATTTGAGTTTTAAATTTGTGTACTTAGTTTCCCAAGTTGAGTATGTTACGAAAGTGTTGGGTAATGCTCATGCTGGGGAATTTTTTTGTATGTAAGTAAATGGTAATGCAGTAAATTAACTGCTCAACTGTAAGTTGCATAATGTGGATAACAGTAATTAACCTTTGCTGGAAACTAGCCTAATTACATCAATGGTTACAAGAAGCATGAAAACTTTACACGTTATAATGCTTTAACAAGTAAATTAACTAAACGTGATAATATAACTGATAATTAACGACTACAATAAAGGATAAGTTAACAGCATTTGCCGACCGCTGGTAACGAGCCTAATTACTGTAATGAATGATAAGTTTGAGGACGTGATGGGTAAAATGCACAACGGGAATAATCAAGACATGAACGTTCTAGTCTTGGGTAGTATAAAAGTAATTTACTATAAGCGTTTAAATATAATTTACAAGCGTTATAAGTGGGTAATATGGTCGTAATACAAATGCCAGCGGAGACAATTACATAATCCTAGCGTCGGCGCTCTATTTTATAATGGTAAGTGATGCAGTAGGCTGCAGCTTCCAATGCTTAACAAGCGCCCTTAAATGATTCTGCAACAAACCTGAACAGAACATTACTGCTGCGGGTGTGGAGGGAGATCCGTGTCTCTCCCTCCACCGTGTACATTTATGTATGTGAATTCTTAATGGATAAATAATTGAGCAGCATGTATACATATTAATTATTAATTCTATATGCAGTACATGAATATACCAGTTTCCCACCAGAAAATAATGCATTTTGGCAGGCGATTGGCCTGCCTAAATGCAGGAAGGTGCTGCCTTAAACTTGTTCATTTATTACTAATATTTGTTTGTCAGTAACATTGGTTCTGTTGTGTTAACCTTCACTCGACCCCAATGACTTCTGTGACTAGGGAGGAGTGGAGGGCGTGAGATAATCTTGGAATAATTAATGGGAAAAGTTTGTTGTGTTGATTTAGGGGCGACGACGATCGTGGGATCGGATGCGCCCGAAAAGTTTGTTTGAGGAAGGAGGGAGGGGCTTGTGTCGTCATATATAACCAGGAGCGCTGAGCTTCCACACACCAGTCGCCTCACAACTTCGTTGGTTTCAGATCTTGTTCACTTCAATGATGGTAAGTAAAGTGATTTGTCTTGTTTAGTGCTTCACTGTATTGCTTGTTGTGGTTCAGCAGCGCATATAGAAGTGTTCATTGCTTCAGTATAAGTTTACTTCTGAGCATAGCATTAAGTATACTTGTTGGTTGGTTAATAAGATTGTAATGACTTTAATAACCCATTAAAAACTGATCATGCCTAAAGTCAAACACGAAGCCAATCTTTAGTTTACATTGTGTACAATTTTTCTTTTCAAGTTTCGTCTGCTGGTGTTGACGGCTCTGGTGTGTGTGGTGATTGGCATACCTCAAGGATTTGGAGGTATGTATAAACTACCACACTTTAAAGCAATTACCATCTTAACAACAACTTTGAAAATTGGTTTCAACCAATGTCTTCTATATCCACAGGGCATGCTCGTTCCTGCCCACTTGATGGCCGGCTCTGCCCTCCCAACCCTCAGCCACCCCAGGTATGGTCTCTTCAACTACACTAGTTTTAAGCCTTTAATTTTATAACCCAGAAATCCTGAGATTTGAAACGTAAATTCTAGAATGTTTTTAACATTCTCTTCTAACATTTCAGGGTCGCCTGTGTCAACGTGACAGTGACTGTGGCCTTATCGAGCGTTGTTGCAAGGATTTCTGTCACCCTCGCAGTACTTGCAAGCGGGCAGTGTCAACGACTCGTTTCGGCTAATTAATAACATGCCTTCAACAAGTCTTAGGGAGGGGGGGTAGAAATAGCCTAAGCTACTCTATCCCTTTGAGATGTATTTCTTTCTTGTCTCAATAAACATAATTGAACTTCAAGTGTATAGCATGTATTATTAAAGCAGGTCATCAAATGTTTGCATCCATAACCTTTACTCTTAAAATGACTCTATATCGGCTTTCACTCGTCTCTCACAGCCTGTAAATTGGTCCGGCGGGCACTTGATGCTCAAGACTGTGAAGTGATCCCCATTGGAGCTAGAACTGGAACGGACTATCAAATGAGCAATCAAATACTAACAAACTATGAGACGAAGTGATGGTAGCTAAACATTTGTAATAACTTTTATTACAATAATGGTTAAGCAGAATTACATTAAGGGATTCGGCCGCCAGAGGTCGCCGTGTGAGGGTGTGGTGTACGCCTCTCTCAGTGCTGCCCCAACTGTTGTGGTGTCGGGCCGGGGGGCGCAGCCCTCCGGCTGTTTTGCGTCTGCGCCATGGGGACCCTCCTTCCCCCTATTCGTTGTATGGAGACTATAGGCCTGGAGTTATCTGGCCGAGCGACGTATCTTGCGATGGAAATAATTCTGTTGGATATGCTCTGCGTTCGAGGATCTGATGTATTTGGTATGCAGCTGCTAACGACCCACCGATCACTTGTCGAGTTCCACTCCCAGGCTGTCTATCGTGATATCGTGGACCAGTATGATGGGCGTTTGTTTACCTTCCAGGTTGACGGTGGTATCGTCACTGTCTCGGAGCGCTGTTGCGCCTTCACGTATGTGGCACTGCATGGGGTCCCGTTTGAATTTACTGAAGTAATTATCAAAAGAAGGCACTAAACCGGGAAGGCTATGTAGCATCATCAAATGTGCGGAATTATCAGAGGGCTCTAAATATCACCAAAGATGCCGATACGAGAACAGAAACGCATAAGGCGAATGATATCAAAAGTATCCCGATTCACCAAGAATTCTATCGCGGGACAAACGACCGCGGGGGACGGTCGGAAAGCAAGACACACGCTCGTCTTAGAAGTCAGGACATTCAACAAGAATATGCACGACTGTAAGAGGGACAACGCAATTTGGACAATAAGGAGCAGGGCGGCGCTCCATTAAGTGACTGGGAGTTAAGCGAGTATGGCCAATAAGCAACCTCGTCAGAGCCGTTTCCCATCGCCGGTTACGGTGGTGGTAGGACGGCCATGAGGACACACTACCTTTAAGAGTATGCAGTTTGTTACCAGTAACAGAAGACCAACAACCCTGCCAACGGGCGAGGATGGAGGAATGAATAGCTGGGTAAAAGTCAGAATAAGGAATACCTTTACGGGAGATGGAACAAGAACAGACAGCTTCCCTAGCGGCAGCATCCACACGCTCATTTAAAGACACGCCAATATTGCTGGGAACCCAGCAAAACTCAATAAATTTCCAATAAATTTAAATTTATTGGAAATAAGAAACAGCCAATGCTGAATCTCGACGTCAACTGGATGGACCGGATTAAAGAACCCGAGAGCCATGACGGCACTAAGAGAGTCAACAACAACTACAAAGGAAGATTGACAACGAGAAAGCAGGAGACAAAGAGCATAGAGAATAGCATAAAGTTCAGTTGTGAAGATGCTAGTCTCCGGTGATAGGCGACACATATAAGTGCTGTCAGGAAAAAACAACAGCCCACACCATCCGCAGACTTAGACCCATCGGTGAAGATGGAAACGGAGTGGGAGTGCGAAGAAAAGTGCTCAAGAAAAAGGCGTTTCAGAACCGTAGGAGGGGTGGTGGGGTTTTACCTCGCCGGTGGCGGGGTAAAAGATTTGGTGATGTGGGTTAAGGCTGTACAAAACTTCGGAAGGGGGACTCTCCACGGAGGCAAGGAAGGAACACCACGAGGAGAAATATTAGAAACACCAACTGAAAGAATCCTGTAGCGAGATAACCAGACAGAAACCAGATCATGGTTTCGTTGTCGCCTTGAGGGGCATCAAGCGGCGGCCTGTACTAGAGTAGCGGCTGCACCTGTGAACTTGTTTAGGAAGGAGGATTTCCACCATTGGCGGCGCATGACCTGCTTCCTTGTGATGGTGTGAGTGGGGAGGCTTCCCTACTGTTTGCTGACCTGGTGGTGTTACCAGGTTCCTCGGCTTGTGTGCCCGTGAGTACGGGTGGTGGTGTGCGTGATGGGGTGGTTGTGTGTGGGTTCCCCCACAGTTGGCCTCTTCGCTTCAGCAGGCTTCATGGCATCTACTAGATTCTTCTCCTCTGCAGAAGAGTGCATCTCCGCACACTCCCTCGCCTGTGCTGGCACCTTTTCTTCCGCCAGCTCCACATGCCCTGTCTCGGGTTCCGGTGTCCCCTGTGGAATGTGGCCTCATGCCCCATGTCGTCGAGGTTGATGTCCTGCCGGGTCGTGCTTGCCTCGCTGTAGAGCAGGCTGCTGACTGTTCTTCTTCGGTGCCTCTTGCTGGAGGCGACAGCTCCGACGACTAACTACCAGTCTCCAAGCATTCTTGGACGAATAGGAGTGTGTCGCCGCCTCGTGAGTGGGCTGCGGAATGTGTTGATGAGGACTCTTGAGGGCTCTTCCTCTGTGGAGTGCGAGGTTGATATGCAAGGTGCTGATGTGGCTCCGGCGGGTGGCTTCCGTGCCCCCTGTTTTGTCGGTGGAGATCTTGCCGCCTCTCCAGCCTCCACCTTCGTCCTCGGTGTCCTCTGCTCGGGGGCGTCCGCCTCCGCCCGGGTTTCCGCCTGATATAGTGGTTCCGGATTTCATGAGGCACCCGCGGTGTCGTGGGGATGTCTGCCCTACCAGGCGGGAGTGGATGATTTGCGATGCCTATGTTAAGATGTATCCGATGATAGATTACCCCTCACAAGTATGGGTGTTTTGATTATTAGTGTTTTGTTCCTGTTGCACCTGTTTCCTATGTGTTGTGGTGTTTGTGTATGTGTGTGTGTGTAGTTGTGGAGTGGGTGGTTGCATGTGTGTGGTTCAGGTTTGTGTCCCCGGTTCCTGCGCGTTCCGGTTATGTGTTTGCATGCGTGGAGTTGTGTGACCCTTCTGGCTGTGTGTGTCTGATTTGTTTTTCCCGGTCTGTGTGTGTTTAGGTATATAATGTACTTTTCAAGTGCCCGATATTGGATTGTTTTTGGACTTGTTTGTGTTCTTTTCTGTACTTTTTGCTTTCTTCCCATTTGTCTTTATATTCTGTGTCCTGTCCATGGCTCGAGGCTATGTGTTATTTAGTTTTATCCTTCATGTCTATTTCATAGCACACGTCTAATACCTGTGATTAAATCAGCCGCACTACGCTCCCCTATGTTGCCAAACTATACGACAATTTCATGTCGGTGTCAATATTACGAAAAAAATATAATAAATTTTTATATTGAGTTAATTTATGTAAATATCCATTAAATAGGGATAAGTAACATAAGCCTCCCATATCAGCATGACGTCATCAGGCATCTGTCTACCAGCATTATTATTCGCTTAAACGCAGAGTTCCTTTAAACTTATCAATGACAAAAACCTCACGCAGGTAATGCTGAGGTTGGGCTCCAAACCTGCCCGAAAAGATCACTCTTCTGTGCGTATATAAATGTGTAGATATATAACTTTAAATCACTGGCGTAAGCACAACTAGGAGCTCCACAACACAGGTGAACCTTCTAAATATCCTTGTCGCAAGGCCTTGGAGGTATGCACAGTGATTCGCCTGTGGAGCCTAACAAAACGGCTTCAATGCAAAACGTGCTCTGGCAATATTTACTAGAACAGTGTAGTGTTTGAGTTCTGAAATCGTGACTGCTTCCTATATTACGTCCGTGGGCGCAGTCTTCTACAGTAACACTATGGAAGTTACCGTAAAATTTGCAACAAAGATCTCAATGTAAACATCAGGACATTTTGTTGTTGCAGGTAAGGAAGAGGGTTGGAAATAGTGCAGATCCTGCACTTAATTTAGCTGCATAAATACCTTTTTTAAGAAATTCCTGGGGGAGTAACTAGTAAATGGATAATTTAAAGTGAAGGATATTTCTAGTATCAAAAGCTAGTCTGGTGACCTTGCCTGCTTTTGTAATCGCCTAGTTGTGCTGGGGAGGGGGGGGGGCGCCCATTGCAAGCTCTGGCTCTTTGATACGCCTCTAGACTATAAATAAACTATTGGACAGATTATAGCCTATTGGGCTCTAGAAAATGTACATTTAAAACTGTGTAGTCTGTCTTCGTCACTATCTAATGCATTCCATTTAACCTACCAACCCTGAAAAAATTTAAATGGTTGTGGCTCGTTTGGGTACAGTTTCCACCTGTCCCCTTTGCTAGTGTTCCACCCATGCTAAATAGTTTGTCCACCCTCTCAATTCCACTGATAATTTTGTAGGCGTTTATCATGCGCTGTGCTTCGTATCGGTCATGTGAGGCTAACTCTGTTCTCATGGCTTGCGGGAACTACTGAATGTGTGTTGTCGGTTAACTAACTCATATAATTAGTCAACTACAAAAATAAGTATTTTGGATATCTGATGTGATTCATCTGAGATGGTAAATTAGAAATCTAACAATTTGAGTTTTAAATTTGTGTACTTAGTTTCCCAAGTTGAGTATGTTACGAAAGTGTTGGGTAATGCTCATGCTGGGGATTTTTTTTATGTAAGTAAATGGTAATAAAGTAAATTAACTGCTCAACTGTAAGTTGCATAATGTGGATAACGGTAATTAACCTCTGCTGGAAACTAGCCTAATTACATCAACGGTTACAAGAAGCAAGATAACTTTACACGTTATAATGCTTTAACAAGTAAATTAACTTAACACGTGATAATATAACTGATAATTAATGACTACAATAAAGGATAAGTTAACAGCATTTGCCGACCGCTGGTAACGAGCCTAATTACTGTAATGAATGATAAGTTTGAGGACGTGATGGGTAAAATGCACAAGGGGAATAATCAAGATATGAACGTTCTAGTCTTGGGTAGTATAAAAGTAATTTATTATAAGCGTTTAAGTATAATTTACAAGCGTTATAATTGGGTAATATGGTCATAATACAAATGCCAACCGAGACAATTACATAACCCTATAGTCGGTGCTCTATTTTATAATGGTAAGTGATGCAGTAGGCTGCAGCTTCCAATGCTTAACATGAGCCCTTAAATCTCTCTGCGACAAACCTGAACAGAACATTACTGCTGCGGGTGTGGAGGGAGATGCGTGTGTGTGTCCCCCCACCGTATACATTTATGTAAGTGAATTCTTAATGGATAAATGATAGAGCAACATGTATACATTTTAATTATTAATTCTATATGCAGTACATGAATATACCAGTTTCCCACCAGAAAATAATGCATTTTGGCAGCCGATTGGCCTGCCTAAATGCAGGAAGGTGCTGCCTTAAACTTGTTCATTTATTACTAATATTTGTTGTCAGTAACAGAGGTTCTGTTGTCTTAACCTTCACTCGACCCCAATGACTTCTGTGACTAGGGAGAAGGGGAGGGTGTGAGATAATCTTGGCATGATTAATGGGAAAAGTTTGTTTGAAGAGGGAGGGGCTTGTGTCGCCATATATAACCAGGAGCGCTCAGCTTCCATACACCAGTCGCCTCACAACCTCGTTGTTTTCAGATCTTGTTCGCTTCAATGATGGTAAGTAAAGTGATTTGTCTTGTTTAGTGCTTCACTGTATTGCTTGTTGTGGTTCAGCAGCGCATATAGAAGTGTTCATTGCTTCAGTATAAGTTTACTTCTGAGCATAGCATTAAGTATACTTGTTGGTTGGTAAATAAGATTGTAATGACCTTAATAACCCATCAAAAACTGATATGCCTAAAGTTAAACACGAAGCCTATGTTTAGTTTACATTATGTACAATTTTTTCTTTTTCAAGTTTCGTCTGCTGGTGTTGACGGCTCTGGTGTGTGTGGTGATTGGCATACCTCAAGGATTTGGAGGTATGTATAAACTACCACATTTTAAAGCAATTACCATCTTAACAACAACTTTAACAATTGATTTCAACCAATGCCTTCTATATCCACAGGGCATCTTGGTTCCTGCCCATATGATGGCCGGTTCTGTCCTGCCAACCCTAAACCACCCCAGGTACAGTCTTTCTTCAACTCCACTAGTTTTAAGCCTTTAATTTTATAACCCAGAAATCCTGAGATTTGAAACGTAAATTCTAGAATGTTTATAACATTCTCTTCTAACATTTCAGGGTCGCCTGTGTCAACGTGACAGAGACTGTGGCAGTAGCGAGCGTTGTTGCAAGGATTTCTGTCACCCTCTCAGTTCTTGCAAGCGGGTAATGTCAAGTCCTGGTTTCGGCTAATTAATAACATGCATTCAACAAGTTTTAGGGAGGGGGGTAGAAATAGCCTAAGCTACTCTATCCCTTTGAGATGTATTTCTTTCTTGTCTCAATAAACATAATTGAACTTCAACAAGTGTATAGCATGTATTATTAAAGCAGGTCATCAAATATTTGTATCCATAACCTTTACTCTTAAAATGACTCTAAATCGGCTTTCACTAGTGTTTCTCAGCCTGTAAATTGGTCCGGCGAGCACTTGATGCTCAAGACTGTGAAGTGCTCCTCACTGGAGCTAGAACTGGAACGGACTATCAAATGAGCAGTAAAATACTAACAAACTATGAAACGAAGAGATGGTAGCTAAACATTTGTAATAACTTATCACAATAATGGTTAAGCAGGATTACATTAAGGGATTCGGCCGCCAGAGGTCGCCGTTTGAGGGTGTGGTGTACGCCTCTCTCAGTGCTGCCCCAACTGTTGTGGTGTCGGGCCGGGGGGCGCAGTCCTCTGGCTGTTTTGCGTCTGCGCCATGGGGACCCTCCTTCCCCCTATTCGTTGTATGGAGACTATAGGCCTGGAGTTATCTGGCCGAGCGACGTATCTTGCGATGGAAACAATTCTGTTGGATATGCTCTGCGTTCGAGGGTCTGATGTATTTGGTATGCAGCTGCTAACGACCCACCGATCACTTGTCGAGTTCCACTCCCAGGCTGTCTATCGTGATATCGTGGACCAGTATGATGGGCGTTTGTTTACCTTCCAGGTTGACGGTGGTATCGTCACTGTCTCGGACCGCTGCTGCGCCTTCACGTATGTGGCACTGCATGGGGTCCCGTTTCAATTTACTGAAGTAATTATCAAAGAAGGCACCAAACCGGGAAGGCTATGTAGCATCATCAAATGTTCGGAATTATCAGAGGGCTCTAAATATCACCAAAGATGCCGATACGAGAACAGAAACGCATAAGGCGAATGATATCAAAAGTATCCCGATTCACCAAGAATTCTATCGCGGGACAAACGACCGCGGGGGACGGTCGGAAAGCAAGGCACACGCTCGTCTTAGAAGTCATGGCCCGAGAGCCATGACGGCACTAAGAGAGTCAACAACAACTACAAAGGAAGATTGACAACGAGAAAGCAGGAGACAAAGAGCATAGAGAATAGCATAAAGTTCAGTTGTGAAGATGCTAGTCTCCGGTGATAGGCGACACATATAAGTGCTGTCAGGAAAAAACAACAGCCCACACCGTCCGCAGACTTAGACCCATCGGTGAAGATGGAAACGGAGTGGGAGTGCGAAGAAAAGTGCTCAATAAAAAGGCGTTTCAGAACCGTAGGAGGGGTGGTGGGGTTTTACCTCGCCGGTGGCGGGGTAAAAGATTTGGTGATGTGGGTTAAGGCTGTACAAAACTTCGGAAGGGGGACTCTCCACGGAGGCAAGGAAGGAACACCACGAGGAGAAATATTAGAAACACCAACTGAAAGAATCCTGTAGCGAGATATCCAGACAGAAACCAGATCATGGTTTCGTTGTGGCCTTGAGGGGCATCAAGCGGCGGCCTGTACTAGAGTAGCGGCTGGACCTGTGAACTTGTTTAGGAAGGAGGATTTCCACCATTGGCGGCGCATGACCTGCTGCCTTGTGATGGTGTGGGTGGGGAGGCTTCCCTACTGTTTGCTGACCTGGTGGTGTTACCAGGTTCCTCGGCTTGTGTGCCCGTGAGTACGGGTGGTGGTGTGCATGATGGGGTGGTTGTGTGTGGGTTCCCCCACAGTTGGCCTCTTCGCTTCAGCAGGCTTCATGGCATCTACTAGATTCTTCTCCTCTGCAGAAGAGTGCATCTCCGCACACTCCCTCGCCTGTGCTGGCACCTTTTCTTCCGCCAGCTCCACATGCCCTGTCTCGGGTTCCGGTGTCCCGTGGAATGTGGCCTCATGCCCCATGTCGTCGAGGTTGATGTCCTGCCGGGTCGTGCTTGCCTCGCTGTAGAGCAGGCTGCTGACTGTTCTTCTTCGGTGCCTCTTGCTGGAGGTGACAGCTCCGACGACTAACTACCAGTCTCCAAGCATTCTTGGACGAATAGGAGTGTGTCGCCGCCTCGTGAGTGGGCTGCGGAATGTGTTGATGAGGACTCTGAGGGCTCTTCCTCTGTGGAGTGCGAGGTTGATATGCAAGGTGCTGATGTGGCTCCGGCGGGTGGCTTCCGTGCCCCCTGTTTTGTCGGTGGAGATCTTGCCGCCTCTCCAGCCTCCACCTTCGTCCTCGGTGTCCTCTGCTCGGGGGCGTCCGCCTCCGCCCGGGTTTCCGCCTGATATAGTGGTTCCGGATTTCATGAGGCACCCGCGGTGTCGTGGGGATGTCTGCCCTACCAGGCGGGAGTGGATGATTTGCGATGCCTATGTTAAGATGTATCCGATGATAGATTACCCCTCACAAGTATGGGTGTTTTGGTTATCAGTGTTTTGTTCCTGTTGCACCTGTTTCCTATGTGTTGTGGTGTTTGTGTATGTGTGTGTGTGTGTAGTTGTGGAGTGGGTGGTTGCATGTGTGTGGTTCAGGTTTGTGTCCCCGGTTCCTGCGCGTTCAGGTTATGTGTTTGCATGCGTGGAGTTGTGTGACCCTTCTGGCTGTGTGTGTCTGATTTGTTTTTCCCGGTCTGTGTGTGTTTAGGTATATAATGTACTTTTCATGTGCCCGATATTGGATTGTTTTTGGACTTGTTTCTGTGATCTTTCCTGTACTATTTGCTTTCTTCCCATTTGTCTTTATATTCTGTGTTCTGTCCATGGCTCGAGGCTATGTGTTATTTAGTTTTATCCTTCATGTCTATTTCATAGCACACGTCTAATACCTGTGATTAAATCAGCCGCACTACGCTCCCCTATGTTGCCAAACTATACGACAATTTCATGTCGGTGTCAATATTACGAAAAAAATATAATAAATTTTTATACTGAGTTAATTTATATAAATATCCATTAAATAGGGATAAGTAACATAAGCCTCCCATATCAGCATGACGTCATCAGGCATCTGTCTACCAGCATTATTATTCGCTTAAACGCAGAGTTCCCTTAGATTTATCGATGATAAAAACCTCACACAGGTAATGCTGTGAGGTTGGGCTCCAAACCTGCCCGAAAAGATCACTCTTCTGTGCGTATATAAATGTGTAGATATATAACTAAGTTTAAATCTCTGGCGTAAGCACAACTCGGAGCTCCACAACGCAGGTGAACCTTCTAAATATCCTTGGCGCAAGACCTTGGAGGTATGCGCAGTGTCTCGCCTGTGGAGCCTAACAAAACATGGCTTCAATGCAGAACGTGCTCTGACAATATTTACTAGACCAGTGAAGTGTTTGAGTTCTGAAATCGTGACTACTTCCTATATTACGTCCGTGGGCGCAGTCTTCTACAGTAACACTATGGAAGTTACCGTAAAATTTGCAACAAAGATCTCAATGTAAACATCAGGACATTTTGTTGTTGCAGGTAAGGAAGAGGGTTGGAAATAGTGCAGATCCTGCACTTAATTTAGCTGCATAAATACCTTTTTTAAGAAATTCCTGGGGGAGTAACTAGTAAATGGATAATTTAAAGTGAAGGATATTTCTAGTATCAAAAGCTAGTCTGGTGACCTTGCCTGCTTTTGTAATCGCCTAGTTGTGCTTGGGGGGGGGGGGGGGCGCCCATTGCAAGCTCTGGCTCTTTGATACGCCTCTAGACTGTAAATAAACTATTGGACAGATTAGAGCCTATTGGGCTCTAGAAAATATACATTTAAAACTGTGTAGTCTGCTTTCACGTCACTATCTAATGCATTCCATTTAACCTACCGACCCTGACAAAATTTAATGGCTGTGGCTCGTTTGGGTACAGTTTCCACCTGTCCCCTTTTGCTAGTGTTCCACCCATGCTAAATAGTTTGTCCACCCTCTCAATTCCACTGATAATTTTGTAGATTATCACGTGCTGTGCTTCGTATCGGTCATGCGAGGCTAACTCTGTTCTCATGGCTTGAGGGAACTACTGAATGTGTGTTGTCAGCGATGAGTCACATTAACGTGGCTGAAGTATGTTGACCAGATCACACACTAGAACGTGAAGGGACGACGACGTTTCGGTCTGTCCTGGACCATTCTCAAGACTTGAGAATGGTCAAGATATGAACGTTCTAGTCTTGGGTAGTATAAAAGTAATTTATTATAAGCGTTTAAGTATAATTTACAAGCGTTATAATTGGGTAATATGGTCGTAATACAAATGCCAACGGAGACAATTACATAACCCTATCGTCGGTGCTCTATTTTATAATGGTAAGTGATGCAGTAGGCTGCAGCTTCCAATGCTTAACAAGCGCCCTTAAATGATTCTGCAACAAACTTGAACAGAACATTACTGCTGCGGGTGTGGAGGAAGGTCCGTGTGTGTCCCCCCACCGTGTACATTTATGTATGTGAATTCTTAATGGATAAATAATTGAGCAACATGTATACATATTAATTATTAATTCTATATGCAGTACATGAATATACCAGTTTCCCACCAGAAAATAATGCATTTTGGCAGCCGACTGGCCAGCTTAAATGCAGGAAGGTGCTACCTTAAACTTTTTCATTTATTACTAATATTTGTTGTCAGTAACATTGGTTCTGTTGTCTTAACCTTCACTCGACCCCAATGACTTCTGTGACTAGGGAGGAGGGGAGGGTGTGAGATAATCTTGGAATGATTAATGGGAAAAGTTTGTTTAAGGAGGGAGGGAGGGGCTTGTGTCGTCATATATAACCAGGAGCGCTCAGCTTCCACACACCAGTCGCCTCACAACCTCGTTGGTTTCAGATCTTGTTCGCTTCAATGATGGTAAGTAAAATGATTTGTCTTGTTTAGTGCTTCACTGTCTTGCTTGTTGTGGTTCAGCAGCGCATATAGAAGTGTTCATTGCTTCAGTATAAGTTTACTTCTGAGCATAGCATTAAGTATACTTGTTGGTTGGTTAATAAGATTGTAATGACCTTAATAACCCATTAAAAACTGATATGCCTAAAGTCAAACACGACGCCTATGTTTAGTTTACATTATGTACAATTCTTCTTTTTCAAGTTTCGTCTGCTGGTGTTGACGGCTCTGGTGTGTGTGGTGATTGGCATACCTCAAGGATTTGGAGGTATGTATAAACTATCACATTTTAAAGCAATTACCATCTTAACAACAACTTTAACAATTGATTTCAACAAATGTCTTCTATATCCACAGGGCATCTTGGTTCCTGCCCACTTGATGGCCGGCTCTGCCCTCCCGACCCTAAAGCACCCCAGGTACAGTCTTTCTTCAACTCCACTAGTTTTAAGCCTTTAATTTTATAACCCAGAAATCCTGAGATTTCAAACGTAAATTCTAGAATGTTTTTAACATTCTCTTCTAACATTTCAGGGTCGCCTGTGTCAACGTGACAGCGACTGTCACAGGAACGAGCGTTGTTGCAAGGACTTCTGTCACCCTCTCAGTACTTGCAAGCGGACATTGACAAGGCCTGGTCGCGGCTAAATATGCCTTCAACAAGTCTTAGGGGGGTAGAAATAGCCTAAGCTACTCTATCCCTTTGAGATGTATATCTTTCTTGTCTCAATAAACATATTTGAACTTCAACTAGTGTATAGCCTGTATTATTAAAGGTCATCAAATATTTGTATCCATAATTTACTCTTAAAATGATCTCTGAAAGTTTTCCGTCAAGAAAAGTGGTCAAAGAAGGTGATGTTCTTTTTCTCTTGTTCGGAACTCTGTAAATGCTTCACTCACTTCAAATACAAATAATCGCCAACAGAACCTAAACATCTATCCTAACCTAAGCCTAACTATACACATACATTTAATATATAATATTAACTTACATACGAGAACAAACTTTTTTAAGGCACAATACATAGAAGTTGAAACATGTGTCTTTGGAGACGGCCGTGGCTTTAACGGCCTGAGTACAGTTTGTGTATTGATAATCACACGGCACAGGTTAACCCTATTTTCTGCACCTCGCACCCATATATCCTAATCTTCCTAAATTGTTATTTTCACATTGAATTACCCTGAACGCGGCCTGTATACCTAGTACCAGCCAGCCTCTCCCATTGCGTTCTTGTGCCACCTTGGTATTATCTTAACACCTGCAGAGATCCACCAACATCCTCGCTGTTGATGTTTTGTATAAATCAACATGCCTAACCTAAGGGTTAGAGCGTCCGCCTAACCTGGTTGATGGGGTTCTGGGAGTTCTTCTACTGCCCCAAGCCCGGCCCGAGGCCAGACTTGACTTGTGAGAGTTTGGTCCACCAGGCTGTTGCTTGGAGCGGCCCGCAGGCCCACATACCCACCACAGCCCGGTTGGTCCGGCAATACAGTGTTCTCTGATTGTGCCTATGGTACCTCTGCTCTTCACTGGTTCTATTCTGCATTTTCTTCCATATCGTTCACTCCAGTACGTTGTTATTTTACTGTGCAGATTTGGGACCTGTCCCTCCAGTATTTTCCATGTGTGACCCTTAGGTTACCATACCTAACCCTTTGGTTAGGTATGGTATATCGCCTAACCTAACATAGCCCTTCCCTTGACGTCATTAAGGGAATCACTGACTACATCAGATCCACAAACTACGTTGCAAAATCTTGGCAACGACTAGGAAAGGATTAGTCACCCCCCTCACCTTCGTTCTTAGGACTATCAAATTAAGTGACTCACAAACTGTCGTCTCTTCCTCATTTTGAGTCAAAAGAGCATCAAGCTTAAGCCAAATGTCGGCCACAATAGATGTTTTTCCAGCTGGTAACAAACTCGAGACATTGACAACCCGTCGTAGCCTAAAGTGCCGAGATAACATCCAACAGTTAAAAACAGAATCTGGGGAAGCCTGACATCCCACCGGTTTCCTGTCTTTACAAGGCCACTATAGACACCCTATGGGTAAAACCAGCATCACGCTCTCAGTTTGTTGACTCCTCTAAATATGGATCATAATCTTCCTGGCTTTTCCTGGCATCCTCTCGCATCAAGTACATTAAGATCTCTTTTTTTTTTTCTTATCGTGCTCTTTCAATCCCCTTTTTAATCCCAATTCAAAAATCCAATGGAATGAGAATTATATAATAATGGAAACTTCAATAATCATGAACACCATTCCGGGGTATTCGCAAAATTATTTTTTTTTTAATTATATGTTAATGAGCGGCTTAGTAATGCAGTTCTTTTGTTTTGCCGCCATATTTCCTTTACCGCAAGTTAGGAACTAATTCCACCTGACTTCCACTCTTGTATGACTTGATACATGGTATGCAGTGTGTTTCGGGCTTACTATAGCCCGTGCTACTTGGAGAATTTTTTTTCCGAGTAGCTGAATCTAAAACAACATACAGTGTGTGTGTGTGGTATGTATCGATCATCTTGATTGTTACGTGGTATAGAGTGTGTTCTGTGTATTCTTCTTGGACACATTTTATGTATTAAATTACATTAATTCAAGAGACTGCGTGTGGGGGCTAGGCTACTCCCCAACTGACAGACCTTATAATGAACACCTGTGTGTCTAGCTGCCTATCTATTTTGGTTCGTGTCTGTGTGTCTGGCAATACATCTTCAAGGGATAGAGTAGCTTAGGCTATTTCTACCCCCTCCCCCCTCTACTTCAAGTCCCTCAAAGGGCGCACAAATTCAGTGAGTACAAATACACAAATCACAATACAAGAATCCCATTTAACATTGCAGGTTAATATAGTAAGCACAGCATATAAGTGTTAGACTCTTGGGGCAAAATTCTTGTAGCTCCTAAGTATACTAAGTAGGTAGACAGGCAAATAGGTGATAGAAGTAGTCCATACCTCGGTGTATACACACTGAGAGGTAAATTAAAGCTGGGTAATATTTAGGTCTAAAGTACACTTAACAATAGCGTCTTGATTATTGAGGAACCAACTGTGGAGGCCTTAATAACACTTGAAGATTATTAAGACAAAACACTAAACTAAACCAGTTAAAGTGAGTGATGTTGTCAAGGCATAATTAACATTCGAACAACCTCCCTTCACCTTAGTGTTCGAGGAGGGGGGGAGGGCGTTGGGGTGGGGGGGTGGGAGTCTCCAGGTATATAAGGGGTTGCAGCTGACTCAATCGCCATTCCCACCAGCACCTACGGAACTTGCTTGTTCATTCCCAGTATAACTTTTGTTGCTTAATCATGGTTTGTATTCTGTTTTGGTTATCGTGTTAATGATGTTTTTTTATGTTTCTTGATACAAAGTTTCTATTGCGTGTAGTTAACGCGTGGTTCTCACTCCTCAAGTTGCGGCTGCTGGTGTTGGTGAGTGCGGTGGTCCTGGTGGTCGGCGCCCCGGAAGAACACACCCACAGGGACGACAGTATGTAGAATTCCTGGCTTTAATTTGGTTTAAATATCTAGTGTTGATAATTTTGATTAATAAAACTTATCCTCAGGTCACCATGGTCGCTGCCCACCCAATATAATCACCTGTAGACGTCCTCACGGACAGGTAAGATTTCTTTACTCTTCTGAACTTTTTCGGTAAAATGCTTCACTTTATTATTCTTTAAGGCATTTGTAAACAAATCGTCTTCTACCCCCGTAGCCGCCGCAGGAACACCGGTGTTTCCACGACAGTGAGTGTGGCCACAACCAGCGCTGCTGCCCCGACGCTTGTCTCCACTACAACACCTGTAAACACGCAGTGTAACACTATTTAGTCTATAAAATAATTAAATTGACTGAAGATTTGAATTTCTATTTTGTATCCCCGGCAACGATATTATACAATGTCTAGATAGTAAGAAAGTCGTCATAACTTGCATAATACCTCATCTTGGCTGCAAGGTCCGCAGGCAGCTGAACTGCGCCACACACTTGGGTGGCCTTTCCTCTTGTCCGTCTTTTTTCTTCCTGGAACATAACCCACCTCTGGGGAGGAATTGACATTTATCTATTTTAAATAGTAACTTTAATTTTTTTTTTAAACGGCAAGCCGTTTGTTATAGACTGTATTACGTATAATTCTCAATAATATATCTGGTGACTCTAATGGTGACATGCGGTAATATAAACATATCTACTTGGTAAATTTCCACTATATACTTGTGTTCATTTGTATGCAACAAATATTCTGCATAATACATTAAATATTACTCCCACTTGATGATACAAAAAAACACAATTTCCACTCGGTGAGGAAAGATGGATTGGGGGGATTCGGGCTTGGTTTACTTTACTTAACAGGCCTGGACCAACCGGGCTGTGGTGAGCCTATGGGCCGCTCAAAGCGAGAGCCTTGTGGACCAAACTCTTAAGTCAAGCCTGGCCTCGGGGCCGGACTTGGAGTAGAACCCCCAGAACCCTGTCAACCAGGTATCGGGCACTGCCAATCGCGACTTGGGCGTCTTTTATACTCTTCTTCATAAGCCATGTCTAGCCATGAAGCCTTCCCCCTCCCCCACTTTTCCTCCCATTTGCGGGTAAAGATTTCTACTTTATCTACCTAGTACCCTGTATATCTACTTGCCGGTTACGAACCAGAGTCAATTGTATAAAGCCTCCGACCGTCCCTCGCGGTCACCTGTCCCTCAATAGAATTCTTGGTGACTCTGAAACTTTTGATATCTTTCGCCTTTATGCGTTTTTGTTCTCGTATTGGCATCCTTGGTGATATTTAGCGCCCTCTGATTATTCTGCGCATTTGGTGGTGCTACATAGCCTTCCTGGTTTGGTGCCTTTTAATAATTAGGTCATGAATGGGCTTTACACAAAGCCGGCATGTTCCATCACTGGGTATAGGTTCGCTCCTGGAACATTAGAGCGTTCCGAACAGATGGCGATCGTGGTTCTCTCTCGTCCTGGGACCAGAGTATCGCCGCAGGTCGACCGTCCGACGTTCTGACTGGCGGATCCACCGACTGCAGCACTGATAGATTATTGGAGATTTGTAATAACCCCGTCCTCGACTAGTCCATTACATCCAGCGGTCGACCACACAGACGCATTCATAAATTTTAACATACTGTTCATTCAAAACAGGAATGTTCTCAAATGTAAATTATGATAGTATATTGTGCATATATAGGCTTAGGTGTTTTAGGTTCTGTTGGCGATTATTTGTATTTAAAGTACGTGGGGTGAAGCATTTACAGCTTTGTGGTTCGAACAAAATTCAGGACATTAGGAGGTAATGTAGGCACGTAGTTAGGACAACGAGGTAATCACATCTAGAGCTGAATTATCCTGAAGGCGACGAAGTGGAGGAAACGCAAGCTGTAAGTCCTGTACTGCGCAAAGGGCTTGAGTCGGCCGAGTATCAAAATGCAGTGAACGTGTAGATGAATCTGATGACAGAGCAGCTGTCGTGGGCGTAGGACAAGCAGTGCCCTGGCAGCGACGGAGAGTCGGCAGGACAAGCTGTAGATCCAACATGATGTAATCATTGATGAGGCTCAGATGAGTGAGTAACGATCGTGGAGCAGCAAGCCGTAGTAGATGAAAATGCAGAGATGGACGCGATGAAAATCATAGCTGTGGCGAGGGTGTTGGCAGTGTTCCATCACAGCAAACAGTAGCAGTAGAGGTCCAGTGAGAGTCCTTGTTGTAGTCCATCGTGGCTGGGTATCGTCGAAACACTCTGGGGTCACCAATGTAACGATTCTATTGTTACGTAAAGTATGGTGACAAATAAACACAGACACTAAGATACTATATATATATTTGGTCGAATATACAGAAGTACACAGGTGATACTTTGGTGTGAGTTGAGCGCACTGAGTGTCGGTACAGTATCTCGCAAGTGTCTGCTCTAGACCACACTTGAAAGTAGACTCTGGTTAATGTTTGCTATTCTGCTGCTTATATGCCCGGGCAACGCCTCACCTCATTCATCTCCGAAGGTTGACGGGAATATTAACAATGCATTTGGAGCGAGTATATTATTGGGATAATCTACTCGCTACAGTTCCTTTATTATGCCCCAATTACTCATCCCTTGAGCGGTAGTTAAACTGAACCCAAATTTAAAAAAAAAGTTCCTTTTGCTAAGCAAGCTACAGTCTTGATAAGTCAGATATATTGTTTAACACATTTCTCAACAATGAAGTCAGTTTTATCAAGCTAACATATCCTAACACAACGAGTGAGAGTATTAACTGGTCTAATTATTTTATTAGACCAGTATATATTATTAGATTATACTGGTATAATTATATATGTATGTATGTATGTGTGTGTGTGTGTACATGTGTATACAACATTAATAATTTTGTAACTAGCGTCAAACATTGTTATTTGCTTAGCTAAACGAACTAGAGGGTTCAGTTCCTGAACCGATTATGTGCCTCTGTAATCCTTTACACCACCGCCCACGGGATGGGTATGGGGTGCATAATAAAGAAAGAAATAGAAGAAATTGAAATTGCATAATACGGTTATTGACATTCAATAATAGTAAGATAAAGCAATGAGGACCAAATGGGAGACCAGTGATCAGATGAATATTATAGGCTCAAGGGTAGCCTTCTCTTCTTCTATATAAATGAAAAAATAAATTCGTTTGTTTAATTCTAATGCTTGTAGGCGAGAACAGTTGTGAACGCCAGCTAGCGCACAAGTACGTGAGCGCCCAAAATACTTTTACACAAAAGACATGTACAGACAGGCGTGTGGCTTCTGACTTCTTTTTTATTGATTAATATTAAATATTAGGCGCTTACCTATAATAGTTATCATTTTATACAAGTATAACTCTCACATAATAAATATAAAAGTAGTTTATCTAAAAACTGACAGAAGTGTTGTGTTTTGTGCGTTGTATCGTGTTTGTGGGTATTCGGGTGTGTTGTGTTTACGCTGGCGGGCGGCGTCCCTACCAACTCCGGATTATGTCTATTACATCACTAAACTTCATTTAATAACTATATGCCTGTTAAATAGAAGATTTTAATTGTTAATAGCATTATATTGTCGTTTTAATGTGGAACACGTACACATATGCGAAACATCGAAAGCTGGTGTCCGAAGTGGTAAAAATATTAGTGTGCGATGTTGTCAATGTACGGAGTGTCTTGTATCCCCTTGGAAGGGGTCAGGATAAGGATTTATCCTGACCCGGATGTACTCCGGAACTCTGCCGTCAGTATGATGTAGCCGGTGGAAGTCCATCTGCCAAACGGCTGGGTGGAGGCTGGCTGCAGTTGCCTGCTAGTAGAGCTGTTACTCCTGGCTGGTCTGTGGGAATACTGATGCTTCTTGGTTTGGTTTAAAGCTTTATAACCTCTAGAGGGTCAATAACTTCTAACTCCAACAAGTTTGTCAAGAAAAAAGAACACAGCCCAGGGCTAAACTGTGTGTATACAGAGGCGAGTTTCTCGGTGTGAAGGAATTCTCTGCCACTCTCTGGTTGATTAAGAAGAGACACTTGAAGACTTGTGCAGTGTGCGAATGTTGATCTAGTTGCTACAGGTGCAACAGTGTTAAATCTGCATGATGTGAAATGCTGAATCCCAAGCGTTAACCTAGTGTTATCCCTCATTTTAATAGATCGGGTGAATCTACCTTGCAATAGTAAGATCTAGCAGTTCCTTGGCCTAGCAAAAGATTTGTTAACCTTTTTGTTTTGTGCATAAATTTTCCATCTGAATAATTTAATCCAATATGAGGGCTGAGCATCGTATCATAGATGTTAATCGTTTTGAGGCAACCCCCCCCCCCCCCTCCACTAAAGACGTCACACGTTAGGTAACCAGGCCAGTTTTTCGAACAGCTGTTATTATATCCTGCAATATTTAATTATCACTTAAATAATTACCACTTCACTTTTAAGTAGGTTAAAGTTGAAGCCGAATGTCATAAGCATGGCTAGTGTGCTGAACATTGATGATTTATTAAGTGGGTGGACCCTTGTCCCTTCTTGTGATTGGCTGCTGTGGAGAATGTCAACAAAGAATATCTACCAATGATAAACAAGCGCAGGAATTCTTACTTCAGCACAACAACCCGCGTTATGGGTTGCTGTTTGGCTATTGATAGTGCATGGGAGAGGCAACAGATGGCGTTAGCAGTATTTTGAAGGATGGCTGTTGATAGTGTAATTTGATGTCAACAGATGGCATAAACTGTACCTTATGGCTACTTGTGATCAAGCCTGTTGATAGTGTTCTTTTCTGCCGACAGATGGCATAAGCTGTTATTACTTCCGAATTCCCTTTTAAACACCGATCTACAAATGCTGCAGCTTATGATAAGTTTTTATACCATGCTGGTATTAGGTAACTGGAGTTCTGCAATTACTTTTCTTTATCTACTGTGGAAGATATCGTCATATAATGCATCAAAGACTTGCCAGTGTAGGCTGTTGCCTCTATGCTAATATCATTAGCTAGCTTTTCTTAAACTGTGTATTCCTTTAGATATGCAATGTTAAGTAAGTAAGTAATTATCAAAAGAAGGCACCAAACCGGGAAGGCTATGTAGCACCATCAAAGACGCAAAATAATCAGAGGGCGCTAAATATCACCAAGGATGCCAATACGAGAACAAAAACGCATAAGGCGAACGATATCAAAAGTATCCGAGTCACCAAGAATTCTATCGAGGGACAGGTGACCGCGAGGGGCGGTCGGAAAGCAAGACACACGCTCGTCCTGGAAGTCAGGACATTCAAGAAGGACATGCACGACCGTAAGAGGGACAATGCAACTAGGACAATAAGGAGCAGGGCGGCGCTCCATCAAGTGACCATGGGTTAAGCGAGTATGGCCAATACGCAACCTCGCCAGAGCTGTTTCCCACCGCCGGTTACGGTGGAAGGAGGACGGCCACGAGGAAACACAACATTTAAGAGTACGTAGCTTGTTACCAGTAACAGACAACCAAGAAGCCTGCCAACGGGTAAGAACTGAGGAATGGATAACTGGGTAAAAGTCGGAATACGGAATGCCTTTACGAGAGATGGGACAAGAGCGGACAGCTTCCTTAGCGGCATCATCCGCACGCTCATTTAAAGACACACCAATATGGCTGGGAACCCAACAAAACTCAACCGACTTAAATTTACTGTGAACGAGAAACAGCCAATGCTGGATCTCGACAACTACCGGATGAACCGGATTAAAGGACCCGAGAGCCATGAGGGCACTACGAGAGTCAACAACAACCACAAAGGAAGACTGACAACGAGAAAGCAGGAGACGAAGAGCATAGAGAATAGCATAAAGTTCTGCTGTAAAGATGCTAGTCTCCGGAGGCAAGCGACACATATAAGTGCGATCAGGAAAAACAACAGAGTAGCCAACACCGTCCGCTGACTTAGACCCATCGGTGAAGACAGAAACGGAGCGGGAGTGAGAAGAAAAGTGCTCGAGGAAAAGGCGTTTTAGAACCGTAGGAGGGGTAAAAGCTTTAGTGATACGGGTCAAGGAAGTACAAAACCGCGGAAGAGGGACCCTCCACGGGGGCAAAGAAGGAACAACACGAGGAGAAACATCAGAAATACGAACGGAGAGAGAATCCTGTAGGCGAGATAACCGGACAGAAAGAGGGAGGTGGTGAAGAGGAACAGGAACCGCAGGAGGGGTAAAAGTTAAAGCACGACAGAGGCGAGAGGAAGGATGTTGCAAGGACCGCGCAAGATAGCGAAGACAGTAGCGATCACGGCGGTCCTGGAGAGACAGGAAGCCAGTGTCAACATACAAGCTAAGGATGGGAGTCGAACGAAAGGCACCAGAACTGAGGCGCAACCCAGTATGGTGCAAAGCATCAAGACGGCGAAGAGTAGAAGGAGAAGCAGACGAGTAAGCAGGGCAACCATAATCGAGCTTAGACAGGACGAGAGAGGAATGTAAAGCAAGGAGTGCGCGCCTATCTGCCCCCCAAGAAGTATGGGACAAGACCCGAAGGAGGGTAAGGGCCTTAGAGCACTCAACACGGAGGTAAGAGATATGGGGAGACCAAGACAAACGAGTGTCAAGGAATAACCCCAAAAGCTTCGCGGAATCTTTGTATTCAAGGGGATGACCATAAAGCGACAAAGAGGGACGAGGAACAACCCGTTTCCGCGTAAAAGTCATGGCACAAGTCTTAGAAGTAGAGAACTTGAAGCCATGACCTGTGGCCCAAGACGACACGGCATCAATTGCAAGTTGAAGCCGGCGTTGAAGGAGAGGCGAATCATCACCCTGACAACAAAGGGTAAGATCATCGACATAGAGAGCGGAGAAGACACCAGAAGGAAGAGAGGAAAGAAGACCATTGAGGGCAACAAGAAAAAGAGTAGTGCTCAGAACACTACCCTGGGGCACACCTTCGTATTGCTGAAAAGAGGGAGAGAGAGCGGTACCAAGGCGCACCCGAAAGGAACGACGAGAGAGGAAGCTGCGGAGAAAGAGAGGGAGATGACCACGAAGGCCAAAAGAATGAAGTTGAGATAGGATATGATAACGCCAAGTGGTGTCGTAAGCCTTTTCTAGGTCAAAAAGGACGGCAACAACGGAGGTCTTCGCAGCAAAAGCAGTACGAATATAGACCTCCAAGTTCACCAGGACATCTGTCGTGCTGCGGCACTTGCGGAAACCAAATTGAGAAGGGGAGAGGAGGTGATGGTGTTCCAGGAACCACATCAGACGAACGTTAACCATACGTTCAAAGAGTTTGCAGACACAACTTGTGAGAGCAATAGGGCGAAAGTCCTTAGGGGAAGTACCCAGAGACCCCGGTTTGCGAACAGGGAGGACAACGGCATCGAGCCAGTCCGCAGGGACTGACGACGACTCCCAGATCCGATTATACAGACTCAGTAAATACTGAGACGTGCTCGGAGGGAGATGGCGAAGCATCTCATAATGAATACCATCGGAGCCCGCCGCCGTAGAACCGCAGAGGGCCAGGGCAGAACGAAGTTCAGAGAGAGAGAAGGGATCATTATAGGGAAGCTGAAGATGAGTGCAGAAATCTAAAGGACGAGACTCAAGGACAGGTTTACGAAGAAGGAAAGATTGGGGAAGATGAAGACCAGAGCTAACAGAAGAAAAATGGGAACCCAGTTCGGAAGCGACCTGCAACGGGTCCGCCACAAGAGTATCATGGAGGTGAAGGACCGGTGAAACATCGGGAACGAACTTACCCGCTATCTTGCGGATACGCTTCCAGATCTGGGCCAGAGGGGTCTCGGACGTAATTGTCGAGACATAAGATGCCCAACATTCACGTTTAGCCGTACGGATGGCCCTACGGGCCACCGCACTCGCTTTCCGAAAGAAAAGAAAAGAATCGGACGTCTGCCTACGGCGGTGCCTCTTCCAGGCTGCACGCTTACAGCGGACAGCCCGAGCACAGTCCGCATTCCACCAGGGAACGCACTTCCGTGGACCCCGAGAGGAAGAGCGAGGAATAGAGCGGAGGGCAGCGTTGAAGACAGTGTCATGAAAAAGGAGGAGAGCGCGAGAGAGAGGCAGAAGGGAGAGGTCAGGGAGAGCAGCACTGAGGGTAAATAGGGTCCAGTCTGCCTTAGCAAACTGCCACCTAGGGAAAGAGAGGGAAGGGCGAAAAGAGAAAAAGGAAACAAGGATGGGGAAATGATCACTTCCATGGAGGTCATCAAGAACCTGCCACGTGAAATCTAAGTAAAGAGAAGAAGAAGAGCAGAGAGAAAGATCAAGACAAGAAAGGGTGCGAGTCCGAGAGTCCAAATGAGTGGGCTCACCAGAATTCAGAAGAGACAGGGAAGAAGAGAGGAGAAACGGCTCAAGGAGGCGACCCCGGGTATTCGTCAGAACGTCACCCCAAAGAGAATGACGACAATTGAAGTCACCCAGCAGGAGCACAGGCTCCGGCAAGGAGTCCAGGAGGTGTTTCAAATCAGGAAGAGAGAGCGGGACACTCGGGGGGAGATAAATGGAACAAACTGTGTACCATTTCCCCACAAAGATACGAGCAGCAGAACAATGGAGAGGCGAAGGAAAAAGTAAAGGAACAAAGGGAACATCAGCCCGAATCAAAAGAGCAGAAGAATTAGAAGCCCCAGCAATGGCTGGGGGGGGGGGAGAGAAAGGAATAGCCACGAAAACGACCAGGACGAGCACCAAGCATTGGCTCCTGGAGACAGACACAAAGGGGCGAAAACCGCGAAATCAGAAGTTGGAGTTCGAGGAAATTGGCGTAATAACCTCGAACGTTCCATTGAAGAATGGACAACGACGAGAAGAGAAAGGACAAAAACAGAGAACAAGGAAGAAACAAAGGCGAAAGAGCAACAGAGCACGTTAAAGAATATCAGGGTCGGGATCAGGGTCAGCAAAGTCAGGGTTAGGGGGCATGGGTAAACCGAGCAAAGACGGAGGGAAGGAAACGGGAGAACAGAGCAGAGGTGGGCGGGCAGGGTCTGGAGGAGGAGGAGGAAGAGGAGGAGACAACGGAGAGGAGCCGTCAAGGACAGCAGCAGGAGGAGGGGGAGTAGAAAGAGGGGAGCGCACCCCAGCAAGAGCAGCAACCGAAAGGGAAGCAGGGGCCAAAGAAACCTCCATAGCAGGAACAGGGGGCGCAAGCACCGAAACGGGAGGGGAAGGAGCAACAGAGCCAGGAGGAGGAGCTGAGGAAGAAAGCGAAGCCTTCTTACCCGCCGGGGAAGAGGAAGGAGAGGAGCCAGGCTTACGCTTCTGACTTAAAGAGACCGGTGTCCCAGCAACTACGTACCGGGCAACGGATTCCAGTGTCTCAACAGAAGCCGAACGAGAGCACACACGACGACCGTTAGGAGAGCGATGGACATCCGCCCGCACCGACAGGCGGTGGGGAGAGCCAATAGATGGAGGAAGAGGATGGGAAGGAGGATCGGAGGGGGACGAGGAAGAAGACACAGAAGACACGACAGACCGGGTAGAAGGAAAGGGGAACCCCAGACAGAGGACCAGGAGGAGGATCCTTCGGGAGAGAACCCAAAGGAACGGAGGAGGGGGCAGTGGGCGCATCAGGGTCCAAGGCCCGGAAACGGTTGTGAGTCTGAGGAAGGTGGGAAGGACGTGGAGAGGAAGAGCGCAACACGCGAGCATAAGAGATATTAGCATAAGGCGGGAGCCGGCGAACCTGGCGCCTCGCCTCAGGAAAACATAAACGCTCCCGGTGCTTCAGGTTGAGGACGGCTGCCTCAAGCTTGTAATGGACACACGCACGGGAGAAGGTAGGATGGGCCTCACCGCAGTTGAGGCAACGAGCTTGGGGAGAAGTGCACTCCGACTTAGAGTGACCTTCGCCACCACACAAAGGACAGAGAGATACAGTCCCGGAGCAGCGGAGGGCACCATGCCCAAACCTCCAGCACTTGTTGCAGAGCCGAGGAGAAGGAATGTACTCCTGGACAGAGCACCTGGCACCAGCAAGAATGACAGAGGGTGGAAGGGTCCTACCATCAAAGGTAATCTTCACAACCCGGAGGGGTTGACGGCGACTACCACGAGGGGGACGAGTAAACGTGTCCACCTGGAGAATAGAATGGCCCTGGGCAGCGAGGATATGGCGAATATCGTCGTGGCAGTCGCGCAGGTCCCGAACACCGGTTGCAACATGGGGCGGGAGCAAAATAGTGCCAACACTGGCATTCAATTGAGCGTTCTTCGAGACCCGAACGGGGGTCTCGCCAAGGCAGGATAAGGCAGCCAAGCGGGAAGCAGCATCCTGAGAAGGAGCAGCAACGACACGCGTACCGAGACTAGTGGGGTTAAAAGTAATGGAGGCATCCACGGAATCAATGAGATGTCGATGAAGGGAGAAATCGTCAGGAGGCGCAGAATCAAGAGGGAGGAGATCAAAATATTTGGCCCACGAAGCGGGACCAAACAAGGCTTGATAGGTAGCAGAACTGGAAGGAATCGAGCGAGGGCGGCCGTGACGAGAACGGCGGTGAGAACCCCCAGAGAGAGAGGGGTTAAAAGGCGCAGTAGTTACAACTAGAGAAGGAGCCGCGCCAGGGGACGAGGTAGTCACCACTGGGGGCTTGGGGCTCGACCCAACCACAGAGGAGGGAGGGGAGCCAGGGGAAGGAGTCAGAGAGGCCAAAGGAGGAGCAAGGTCGGGGCCCAATGCAGCGGAGGCTACAGAGCCCGGTCTTCCAATACGGACCGACTCGGGGGCTTGGTCGCCCACCCCACGAGCCTGAAAAGGTAAGCCAGAAGCAGCCGAAACAGGGGTTATCATCTTGACGAAATTACGAATTCACTCACGAATGTGCCCCCACACCCACCATGGAGCCACAATTAGAGGCAGGACACCCAACAAGAAGCTATCGCCGATCTTGTCGGGGCCTCCTAGGGGTGCGTCGTGAGTATACGCCCCACAAACGCCACCTTAAGAAACCGACAGTCCGTCGAGATCGGGTTCAGTGACGAAGTGGGGATTGACAATAAAAGGTTCCCCTCGCTCTCTACGTCGGGTACTGCAGTTCTACGGGTGCATGAGTATGCCTCCTCAAGCACCCGGGCGTCAAAATAGAAGAAGTCCATGGAAGAACCAGAACGAGCAAAAGGTCGGCAGGAAACGGCCAGCAGATAGGAGAAGAGGGGGGAGAAAAACGAAACGGAAGGAAAAGGAAAAGGTGCCCAGCAGAATTGGAGAGGACGGCAGCAGGAGCACAAGGCTAGAAAAGGACAGAGGACTGTCCGAAGGAGCATCACACTCCAGCAGCCGCCCACGAAGCCCCCACACGGCGACAACGAGCTGAGCGGGGAGGGGGTATGCAATGTTAAGTTTCGGCTTTTATTATTGTTAATTAAATTGTTACAGACATTAACTGTGTTTCGATAACACTATGGTCTCCTTCCTGTCTATCTCTAGCAGGTGGAGCAACCTATACAGTGGAGTTTTGCTGGGTTCTCAGTCATATTAGTGTTCTTACACGAGTGTACGGACGCTGCTGCTGAGGAGGCTATCCGCACTTGTCCCATCTCCCGTTAAGGTGTTCCTTATTCCGACTTCAACGCAGTTATTCCTCAATCCTTGCCAGTTGGCAGAGTCGTTGGTCGTCTGTTACTGGGAACAAATTGCGTACTCTCAAGAATAGTGTCCGTGTTCCTCGTACCACCGTAACCGGGGGTTGGGAATGGCTCTGGCAAGGTTGGGTGTTGACCATTCAGGTGTCGCCCACAGGTACTGAAAGTTACCGGAGCAGGCGGCGCTCCATTAAGTTCTCTGGCCCGCATGTCGTGATGAAACGCTGGTCAGAATGTTAATTCCTGACCATAATTATTGTCAATTTAGCAAATTATATAACAAGATTATAAAAGTGCAAAGACAAGTAGCAAGTGTATATTTTTGTAATTAGTACAATCATTACACACAATCATTGAATACCAAATTAAGTTAGTTTCATTACACGTGTAATTGCTTTTAATGTAATTGTTACGAGGGAAGGAAAGTTTTTTCCAGTTCTCAACATTAAGAGTCACTCGTCTCATCATAAAATATTTGGGAACATTAAAAATATAACAATTATATACACATAAAATTTATTAATCACAATACACTGTACAATAACTTTTACATCACTAATGAAGTTATGTAATTTTTTTTTTATTAAAGAGCATTCCAAAAATAGTAATTTGATTTATTAAAATATGGATTATAAATATATATCCGGCATGGAGGAAGGGAAAGTGTTGTGTGGTGCAGACAAAAAAAAATAAAACCAGGCACAGGTATTAAGCATTTTCTTAGAATGTTTTAAGCAAAATGAACTTAACACAATCTTCTGATCCAGTAGAAGAGGAGTTACTTTACAACCTTCAGAATGTTATCAACATTCTTAGTTACCGCATTAACTTCACTGCAAATAATTAAAACAAGGACCGAAGCGCACAGATCCCCAGTGGTATAAATATTAAAATGAAACCCACAGTTTTAATAAGGGCGGGACATGACTCTGTTGAGACCGAGGTAGCAAGGATAATTATGCCACGTGATGTATACCTGGGTAGAGAAAGTCTATCGTAACTGACTGGATCACATCTTCACTTTGAATGAACAGAACCGCTAATCTTACAACAACCTATATAACAAACTTTCCACACACCTGCATCCACACCTTATAAAATTAATACAAGCGAGGATCTCTTTGTAAAAGTCCTGTGATAGATGCCGACTCGTTCCCAGCCCCTCGCTACAAATATGCAAGACTAAACTGCTTAAAATAAATGCTATATTATATGGAATAAATAGATTTCCTCGCAGCACAAAATTTGCCAGAGTTCACACAAACAACATTTGCTTCCATTTTTAACCAAAATAAAAACCTTGCAAGATATATTGGTATCTATCTGGACGTGTTGGAACTTTTGTAAAAACAATTACACACTCACTCATCCACTCACCCAGAGCTGCCCACTATACTACGGGCAGATTTAAAAAGGATAAACAATAGTCGATCAAGAATTAAAAATAAAGTTTAAGTACCAAGGATGCATCTTCCAGTCTCAATACGCGTAGAGGAATTGGTGTTAAAAATGCATGATAACATTTAAGTGGAGGGAAAACCGTGGCCAAAGGACCACACGGATGTTTGGTGATGTTTTTACCAGGCCTGGATGGCTGCCTGGATGTGGCTGCCTGGATGTGGCTGCCTGGATGGCTGAGGAACCTATCGTTATCAATTCAGTAACGTCAAATGATTTGTTCCCAAAGTTAAACACTCACTATAAATTACTCCATTATGAGCTTAAGACTACTTAAAACCTTGTGTGTGGAGGCGGGGGGGGGGGGGGGTACTATTGTAAAAATATATATCTCTTAACGGTAAGTCTAGTAAAATTGAGGTTTACATCCCACGGCCCAGCCGGGGAGAGAGAACTCACACACTCAAAGACAGATGATCCGGCGCCTCACCACCGTCTTAAATAAAAAGATACGTAGCTTGTGATTCTATGCTTCACAGAATTAGTCACCATTATAGTAGTCATAATGCGGTGAACACTGGCGGCCGTGGACGCTCCCGACACACTACACATGTTAGCCGACTGAGGATGTGCAGGGACGCGGTGGAGAGGTGCCCAGCCATCGTCCCTGAAGCACCAAACATGTCTGGGGGAAAGAGGTTTTTAGCACAATTTTTTTTTTCAAACTATAAATTCGAACAGAACCCGCGGAGAACGCGTTACCACACAGAACACCTCTTGGTGGGGTTCAAGGTAGAACCAATGGGACAGTGCCAATCCCGTGCAAATTCCGGTTGATTGCTGAAGGGACCATTGACTCTGAACTGTGACGGGGAGTGAGCGCCGGTCAAGATCCGCAGCTTGAGGGTCTCTGGCCGGTACTTGCCACACCACACGTTGGCGGCCGACAGCCAGAACAGCTGTCTGGTGGAGTAAGGTAGCGAGGGTAACGTCTTCTCTTCGCCATTGTCCTTAGCCCACTGGTTGTAAGCCAAGTATGCCTCCTTAATGCCTCCGTTATCAGCAATGTTCTCACCTTGGGTATTTATACCATTCAGCTGCAAGAAAAAGAACAAATTTCAAATGTTGCACAACTTTAGGCACACGGGAGATAGTCACTATAGTTTCTGTACTTTAGGAAGTTTAATACAGGGAGCTTTTAAGTCCCTCAAAAAAATACAATAAGTTGCTTTTGATAATTTTAAATTTCACAATTCTTTGTGTACCAAATCTTTGGAAAATAGACTAACAATCCCCACAACTCTGGGATGGTGGCCTCGTGGCCAAACCTCCACAAAAGGAACAAAAAGTTAACGTTCCAAAAGCAGTTGGATGGCAAACAAGGATGAATCTCTAAGCTTACAGAAATCTTTATATATTTTAAGCTGTAAGATTCCCCAAAATGTTGGGAGATGACAGTGTAACTAAGGTGATATAATCTAAAATATGTTGGCAGTTAAAAGCGTTAAGGACTGAAAAAATCTGCCATTTTTTGTATAATATTTGTGAACATTATAACACCTCGCCAGTTCTAACTAAACGCGGCGGTAAGAAAAATAAAATCTATAATTGCAATATAATCTATTCAACAATGGTGTAAAGCGGAGGAAACAAAACTGGGGCCAGATTCACTTAGCAGTTACGCAAGCACTTACGAACGTGTACATCTTTCCTCAATCTTTGACGGCTTTGGTTACATTTATTAAACAGTTTACAAGCATGAAAACTTGCCAATCAACTGTTGTTATTGTTATAAACAGCCTCCTGGTGTTTCGGAGCTCATTAACTATTTAACAATTGTAAACAAAGCTGCCAAAGATTGAAAAAAAGATGTACAGGTCCGTAAGTGCTTGCTTAACTGCTTCGTGAATCTGGCCCCTGGTAACAAGATTTGCACATCAACTTACATTCATGTCAAGTTCACGAACGGAGTAGTTGCCATACTGGTAGATGATGCACTTGGCCTTCTCCAGGAACTTGTCTTTAGTCTCTTTCTCCCACCAGTCGCGCAGGTCGCCAGTAGCGTCAAACTGACGTCCCTGTCAACACAACATCAAACATGAATAATGTTAAAACACTAACACGGGATTGCTTTGAGAGACAAGTCCTATTTTACAAGTAGATATTTATTATAAATCACTTTAAAAAGTAAAGGTAAAATGGCTACAGGGGGGCGACGCATAGGGAAGTTAAAGAGCCTTAAAACGGGACATTTGGGTGTAGTCCATTATATAACTTACCAAAATTATCTAGGTTAAAATTTAAATTCAACAAATTTAAACCTTACAGCAATTTACCTGTAAATGATTTGGGTATCCTACCCCACACTAAAGAATTTTGCACATTCATAGATTCTAAACATTGTCAAGAGCGAATCTCTTGTCACTAAAACTTAAAAGTAATAATAAATATGGTTGTTAGCCTAACTATCCAGGTCACAATAGTTTTCTCACCGTGTCATCAAAGCCATGAGTAATTTCATGACCAATGACGTAGCCAATTGCACCAAAGTTCATGTATTTGGGTCTGTCCGCTTCAAAGAATGTTCCCTGGAGGATGCCAGCAGGAAACTCTGTGGGCAGGTAACAAAACTTTACAACGGGAAGAGAGAAAATAAGAGATTAAATATTTTACTTTCAAGCTCTAGGTAGTGTGTCTTTCTAAAGACTTTCTGCCAGTTATTTCCAATCATTAAAATTGCCATTAAGAACAGTACTATGACCAGACCACACACTAGAAGTTGAAGGGACGACGACGTTTCGGTCCGTCCTGGACCATTCTCCAGGGTATAGGAGAATGGTCCAGGACGGACCGAAACGTCGTCGTCCCTTCAACTTCTAGTGTGTGGTCTGGTCAACATACTTCAGCCACGTTATTGAGACTCATCGCCTGCACAAAAACAGTACTCTTTTCCACCAGTTTGATTCACCTTGCTATATAAATGTTTGAAAAGCTAACTTTTTGTATATATATATAATAAAATGAGAGTTGTCAGACACAGGAGACGGTATCAAAGCTTTGGCGCCATACTACACATTCACCAAGATTCCCCAGAACTTTCTTAGCCTCCCCCAGCGTGTGTGTGTGGGAGTCGTGCACTGGGGAGGATAGGGAGGGGAAGTTGCTAGTCAAGAGGGATAATTTGTTAAAACCAACCAATTAATCTCTTGGGTATGAAGACAAAGTCCCACTAGAGAATTTGGGTATATGAACTCAAGCAGGACATACAATGAGTGGTAGCGCGGGGCGGGTAAGATTTCACAGGTCATCTTGAGGTTATCTTGAGATGATTTCGGGGCTTTTAGTGTCCCCGCGGCCCGGTCCTCGACCAGGCCTCCACCCCCCAGGAAGCAGCCCGTGACAGCTGACTAACACCCAAGTACCTATTTTACTGCTAGGTAACAGGGGCATAGGGTGAAAGAAACGCTGCCCATTGTTTCTCGCCGGCGCCTGGGATCGAACCCAGGACAACAGGATCACAAGTCCAGTGTGCTGTCCGCTCGGCCGACCGGCTCCCTAAAGGTCACCAGCAGATAATATATACTTACGTATGGAGTTTTCTAAAGGACTATAGAAGGCATTGACAACAGCGGCAGCGCCGTGGTTTCTCCAGTCCTTCTTGTCAATCTTTTCTCTCAGTCGCTTGAAGGAGTAGTTCGTCCCGAAGACGGTCAAGTTGCGCATGCTTTCCAGTAGGTCACCGCCAGAGATTTCCAGCTAGAAAAATAAAGTGAAACGGAACCCATTTTAAGTATAGAAATGACACACTCGTGGCTGTACTGCACTTGTTCACTACAGCTTCAGGAGGCAAGGTATTACATACACATTTGGTTGGACTTTTGAAGACGCTAAATATTAAAGCCTCTTTTCTAGCTCTACATACGCCAGGAGCATTTTATACTCCAGCTGGTGTAATATGGACCGTTTTACTGAACAATCCTCTAATGTATAAAGTGCCTATTCTACTAACTTGTGATAAGTTAACTTATTGAAGCGAAGACTAGACAAGTTTCAAACCAATTCTGCCATTTGCTCACTCAACATCCAGGAGACCTACCCCATCATAGAGCTCGGTGAGTTTCTCGTCGAGCAACAGCTCTGGCGGATAGGCTATGTGTGGGGTGATGGCCTTCGCCTTCTCCATAGCCCGGTGGCGGGTCGCCTTGTCCATCCAGTCGATGTTATGGAGAATATTGGCAAACTCTGCACGGATGTACCTCACCATCTCGTCAGCGGCCGCCTTGGCGTCCTCTTTGAAGAAGGCCCGAGCATACATAGAGCCCACGGCGTGAGCCAGACTGAAAAAAAAGTCACGGGTTGAGGATGTAGGAGCTATAACGATTACGGAATTGCAAGGAGAAAACATGTAATACATGGGTTTTCTCCTCAAGGAGAAAACGTGTAATACATGGGTTTTCTCCTCAAGGAGAAAACATGTAATACAGGTTTTCATGCTACATGTAATAATACATGTGCTACACTACAACTACACCTTTAAAAAACTAGACTAGTTATTGTGCGATTTAGTCTGCTCTTGAAGCACTTGAAAACTTTCCTGCAAGATAGACGGCGAACAACCTACGAGTAGCACTTATAATTAACTTGCTCGATGCACAGAATAAAAAAAGTGTTTGGAATATATTTAGTTATATTTGAGATTAAATCCATACGAAGCATTAATATTATATATATATAAATGTCAAGCCTATTTCAAAGCTTATTTACATAGGCCTGTGTGCTATAGGCCCCACAGGCCACCCATTACAGTGTGTGGATACGGAAAATTCAGTGGATGCTTGCCTCTCCCCACCTAAGGTACTGGCTCCAAAGAGCCTCCACTTACGGGCTATTCATGCCCGTGCCCACCTCTTGGGTGACTTAATCTTTATCAATCAATCAATCTCCTCACCTGCCAGACACGGAGCTCATGCACTCCTTCCAGCGAGGCTCCCTGGTACCCTTGCCCACCAGCTTCCTCGAGTACTCCAACTGGATGTCTCGGGCGTCTTCGGAGAGGTAACCCACGGAGGCTGCAGTCACGCGCCAGATCATGTAGTTGGCGATCACTCTGCAAGAGTCAGTTGTCATCACTTAAAGATCATTACTACTGGTAAATCGCGTCTCATCCTTTTAATACTAAAGCTTAAACATAAATACAATTTAAAGAAATATCTCTTGCGATCAGTAGTCTTATCAGTATAGTCTTGCTACTTGGGATAACTTAAAACACACAGCAGTGGTTACCTTGAGGTTACCTTACCTTGAGATGCTTCCGGGGCTTAGTGTCCCCGCGGCCCGGTCGTCGACCAGGCCTCCTGGTTGCAAAGTGGTGGCCACTTTGATGTACTACCTTAATGCAAACTTTTGGAACCCTTAACACCACTCTGGAAGTCACCACTACAATCCAAGAGGATCTTCTAATTAAAAACCTCTTAATTTAGGGTTTCACAGCTTTTTATTTTTAGTATTAATACGTTTAGAACTGTAAGCGAGTGTGCAATCTTAAGGTGCTACTAGTTATGATGTCAAGACTAACGGTTGTAAACCCTAACCCCACCAGCTCACTGATAACATAATGGCTCCAAAGAGCCTCCACTTACGGGCTCACCATAGCCCGCGCTACTGGAACTTATCGTTCTGAGTAGCGAATCTTAAACAACAACAACGGTTGTGAACACTGCCAGCTCCTCAAGGAGTAGTGAGGAGCAACGTACCTCTTGGGCGTCTTGGTCAGCAACTGTCCCAGCTTCTTCACGAAGGTTGGCACGTTCACTATAACGGGCTCCTCCTCCGTGACCTTGACAAAGTAATCACATTATTAGCTTTATAGAAATTAATGGTAAACAGGGTGCAATGAAACTTTATGATCACTATGTATCCACAAGGTATCTTAAGTCATACTAAACCTGCTCTTAATGTAGTTCAACATCTACGGTTTAACAAGATTGATGAAGATTACGCCACCCAAGAGGTGGCACGGGTATGAATAACCCGTGATTTAACAAGATGTCCCCTGACGTGTTATACACCTACACAACTGTTGTAGCGACACTGGCGAAGTGGCGGTGTATATGACACTGATTAACATCCATTATCATGACTGAATCCTTCACCCCCCCCCTCGAATCCCCTTTTCACCCCCCAAAAAGATATCCATATACCGTGGAGCTCTCAGCCTATGTAAGAGTACCTACATATCAATATATTACGGGCTCACCATAGCCCGTGCTACATGGACACTTCGTTCTGAGCAGCTAAATCTAAAAACAACAACATTCAATATAACTGGGTTACTTTACATAGTTCCTGTGGGTACAGCAGACATACTCTAGCAACCCGCAGTTTATATTAAAAAAAAAGGTATATCCTGTAGAAGGCGTCATAGAGGTGGTGCAAGACCCCGAGAGGTACAAGTGGGGGAAGGAACTCACAGTGAAGAAGGGATCCAGAACAGTGTTGATATACTCCAGCCAGGGGACCTCTGGCACCATCTTCTGCAGCTCGGCGATGCTCATCTTGTTGTAGAGCTTGGAGGCGTTGCGTCGCTCCTCTTTGGGCAGAGAGAACTGCAACAACAACCACTCAATTAGTCCCACCAGAAAAGACACCGTCGAAGACTAATACAGTACAAGATGTATTTAATATGTGCAGATACATTGAAGACTGCATTACAGTACGAAATGTTAGGATATAAATGCAGTAAGGGAGGTTAGGATATAAATACAGTAAGGGAGGTTAGGATATAAATAGGGTTATACAAAATTAGGATAAAACAGTGTAGTTTGTTGACCAGACTACACACTAGAAGGTGAAGGGACGACGACGTTTCGGTCCATCCTGGACCATTTTCAAGTCGATTTACTTTAGCCACGTTATTGTGACTCATCGCCTGCACTAGTGTAGTTTAAAACTTTTGCATAAAAAATAAAAAACCACCATTAAAAGCAATTTCATTAAAAAAAATCTTCCTGCAATCAATAGCAGCTTCTCAAGCCATGTCTAGGAATAAAACTACTTACATTGGCAATCTGGATTTCAAACTCGAGAGATTCCTTCAATTCCTTCTGGGCCGTGGCCCTGTCGGCGCCCATCAGCTCAGCCATGCTGACCTGATAGTTGTAATAGGCCTGCACGTCGCTGTCGTTAAACCCCTTCAGTAGGTACTTGCGTGATGGCATACCAAGGGGAGGCTGGTCGATCTGATCAGAACAGAAAATAAATCAAGTTCAAGTATGTTTATTGAGATAAGCAATAAATACATCTCAAAGGGATAGAGTAGCTTAGGCTATTTCTACCCCCCTCAGAAAATGGACGGACGTTATTATGCAGGATTAGGCTAGGAACAATGGGGTGGGAGGGGGGGGGGGGGGGTCGACGGATCTTTGACAAGCCGCTGGCTTCCGGCACCGTTGAGGTCTGGAGAAAGGTGGTGGCTCTCGGGGGTAACATTCAATGTTGCAGGAAACACTTTCAAGCTGAAAGTTCAGCTCAATCATTTAATATAAATTTATGACGGGCAATATATAAATTAAGTAACTATTTTAGTTTTATTATTTAAAGTGTTTCCTCACTTTTTTTTGAGGGGAGGAGGGAGGGGGGGGAGGGGGGGAGGGGGGGGAGGGGGGGAGGGGGGAGGGGGAGGAGGGAGGGGAGGTAGGGGGGGGGGGGGAGAGGTGCCCAAAAGCCATGTCAGAAATGTTACAGACAAACATCCTTGTTGAAAATGCCTACAACCCCCACTCTTGTTACAGTGAAAAGATAATGCCCCCACCCCACCTTCGGGGTTTTTATCCTATAACCTCATTTTTTCCCTTCAAATCCATCTTTACGAGAGAACGTCAGGCATTATATAGGAACAGTGCTCGCCACCCACACAACGACCATTCGTCTTGTATCGCTTCCTCGTGTAGTCAACATTTCTGCTCTACTTTCATCCCCGACATTAATACCACAAGCGCCGAGGCGTGTCAAAATTAATCTTGCCATATGCCACTTCCCAGGAACGGATTTAACACTAAGGGTTCCTTTAAATATATAAAAGGACATTACATATTACTTTAAGAAGTGTCATTCTAATTTCGTCTATTTTAATGATAAGCAACATTAAAACCACTTAATCTCCAGGTCCAAATGAAGGTTTAAGAAGCCTGATAACGAGGCAAAATAAAGTTCATTTACATCTATGATCCTCCAAGAGGAGTTCCTGATGTTGGTAGTGACCGAGAAATCAAAGATGTAGTCGAGGGAGTAGCCGAGCCTGCGGTTAATGTAGATGTTTGTGTACCACTGGAAGCTGGAGGCATTCCAAGAGTCTCCTTCCAGGACGGGCCAACCTCCCATCTCCCTCAGGATATCTTTCAGGGGATTCAAGCCTCTCTCTTTGATGCGATCTGCAACAAGAAATATGTAGAGCATTAAACAAAATGTCAACAATAAAAAGAAAATTATCCAATAGGCCTTTAAAAAAATGGGTAAATCTGAGGATGGTGCAACATTGTAACAAGATAACATAGGTAATAATTAGGTAACTAGGTAATAGTGAGGTGGTGGGTGTTCCAAGCAGGAGGGACATACAAGTGTGTTTGGCTGGATGACAGACGATGCCTCGCATGGGCCACTAGGCCTTCTGCAGATTAATTATTGTTAGTGTGTAAATTAGGAGATGGATTATGCAAACTATGTATGGGTATATAGCCAGGCCTACACACTCTTCCTGAAGAGCGAAATATAAGAAGAGAAATTAAATGTATGGTATTATTATTGTCAAGTGTTCGATACATAGGCTACGACGCCACTTACGGATAGCAAGTCTTAAGTAATGTTTGTTTTAACGTAGAGGGCAAGTTTCAAACAACCATCTGCGAGTCCTAGGAAATGTATATATCTCTCAGAATGTTTGGTAATATGTGTATTGTTTGTGATGTGTGTCTATGTATGTATTAACACGATGTACTGAACGGGGTGAGAATAGCTTGAGCTACCTCATCCCTTTGTGTGGATTTTACCTCAATAAACTTATTTCAATTTCAATCTTTGAGTCCTAGCACAATAAATTTGTCGACTTACCGATTCTCTAGTTCTACCATCTCTTAATTGCCTCATTAATCTAATGGTATCCGCTATGGTAGTACCTTAACAATGACATCAATTACTCCGGTAACATACATGTTAACGGAGTAACAAGAAGGGTTGTTGAGTTGTGGAACCAATTGCCGCGTAACATTGTGGAGGTGGGGTCCCTCGATTGTTTCAAGCGTGGGTTGGACAAGTATATGAGTGGGATTGGGTGGTTATAAATAGGAGCTGCCTCGCATGAGCCAATAGGCCTTCTGCAGTTGCCTTTGTTCTTATGTACTAACCTTTATCCATGCAAGCCTTGTACAGAGCCTTAACCTTCTTGGTGGAGGGAGAATCGTCTGCGGATTCTTTACTCTCTACAAGACCTCGCAGCTTCTCCTGCAGGTCGTCAGAGATCTCATTGAACCTGGAGATGGCAGTCTTCTCATCGGGAATGATCTTCGTCTTGAGGAAATTACCACAGGAGAACTGGAAGAAGTCTGTGCAAGGATCCACACTTGGATCCATCGACTTCACCAGACCGGCAGCTAGCAAATTTAGATTACAATTAGTGGGGGGGAAAGAAATAGCCTAAGCTACTTTAACCCTTTGAGATTTATTTTCTTGTCTCAATAAACATACTTGAATTACAATTAGTTGCTATATGTTAACTATTATTATATGAATGTTAATGTACAAGTAATTTAGATTATTGTCCAATTAGAGGACATGCTACACCACAGATGCTCAAAGCCTATTTAGACATCTACCCAAATTAGTCTTAATATTCATAGAGCCTAGTATGCTCTAGACAATTTCAAATTTAGCACTAAATGATTGTAACATCTTGACGCACTTTTGACGTCAATGTAGTACCCGATAAAAACCTCCCCCCCCCCCTTTTTTCAGACAAATCTGGACAAATTTACCTTAATCAGATTCTGAAATGGATGTTGTAGTCTTTAATGGATATGAAAATTTCACAATAAGTGCTGATAAGGCATTAAAACCATAAGAACTATAAATTGGTCAAGGCACTTTTTGAAGCTAGTTTCTGTAGTTTGAGACTTAAAGCAGCACTTTAAACAAACCGGTTTTTCAGAGACTTTGGCCAGACTAGCTGATGATGCTGCCAGCACTTACCAGCCTTGACGCAGCCCTCAGTGATGCTGCCAGCACTTACCAGCCTTGACGCAGCCCTCAGTGATGCTGCCAACACTTACCAGCCTTGACGCAGCCCTGAGTGATGCTGCCAACACTTACCAGCCTTGACGCAGCCCTCAGTGACGCAGCCTTCAGTGATGCTGCCAACACTTACCAGCCTTGACGCAGCCCTGGGTGAGGCAGACATCGTTGGGACTCTCAGCATACGTGGAAGGCCTTTGACAGCCAGTGAGCGCCGCTGGTGAGATAACGGGCAGCAATGAGGCGTCTGGTGGAAGTTGAAGAGAGAAGAGAGAATGCGTGCTGTTAGGTGGAGCGGACGATGACAGAGCACGTGCAGGAGGAGCAAGAGGAGGACACGAGGACCAGCAACAGCAGCAGCAGCACGGGGTCAGCACATGCCTCTGCCAACGTGCGACTGACAAACGTCATCCGTCGGTATTACTCAAGTCTTCATGCCAGAGGCAATTACAGCGACCGACTTTTCTATAGGCGTTATTCCATTGTTCAGTTTGTATTTATGAAGTCTTTTGGGAGAATATTTTGTATTTTTAGAGTGGTACGGAGCGTCTGATGCGCTTTAGGGGGTAATGAATTGCCTGGACGAAGCCATTGCATCGCGCGTCCTTGTGTATTATGGCAACTTTATACTTTAAGTAATCAGTCAAGCCATACAGTACATCTTCGCGTCTAACTAATATCGTAGATAAAAATATGCAACTCCAGACACAAGCTTAAAGCGCCACTCGTTACGAAAATAATATGTCCTGTGCATTTCAATTTACTCCAAGACTATAAAGAAACTAAAAGTTAGCGTAAGTCAGTCACACGCACTAGTCGGTCGCTAGGCTGCGCGTCAAATTCAGGTGCCCTGTCAGTGGCCCTGAATTCTGCCTCGCATGGCCACAGGCATTGGCTCCGGGAGGGCCAGTTGCCGACAGTACCCCACATGGGAAAGGACGGGACGGGAAGGGGGTTTTCAGCGAGAAGGAACACTTACCCTGACAGCTGTAAGCGCTTCACTTGTCAAAATAATGAACTTCCCCGTCCAGAATGCTCCAGTCTACAAGGCATCATGTACTAAAACTATTGAATCTGCCTACAGAGGTCGGGGTAACGTCCTGCTTGCTAGGACGTGGGAGGGACGTCCCAGGTCTGGGGACGTCTAGGACGTGGATGGGACGTCCCAGGTCTGAGGGGGGGGCCGTCTAGGACGTGGGTGGAACGTCCCAGACCTGGAAGGGGGCGTCAAGGACGTGAGCGGGACGTCCAAGGTCTGAGGGGGCGTCGTCAAGGACGTGGGCGGGAAGTCCCAGGTGTGGGTGTGCATCACATGTCAGGTAGTCAGCTGGCTCCTCCACCGTCCGTGTCATCCACACACTACTGAGTTGCCGTCTACCTCAAGTCATCACCTCTCGTCCACTGTAGTGCATGGTACATATTCGTACACAGTACTCTCATACCTTTCTCAATTACTGACCACGTCAGGTGACGCATCAACCCGTCCTCCTAATAGAGCTTCGCATTTTGATGTATACTCTATACCCAAGGCCAAAAATTACCCTACTAGAATATGGTAGCGGCTTGCTAAACTGACGTAACTGTCCCGTTGAGAAAAGCCATAAGAGCCGTGATAAGGGTTCGAACTTATGTGGTGGGGTGTTGCCATGCACACATGGTAGCCACTAAACATCCCGTGTATGGGTAGGATCACCCACTGCATGGGTTCGAATCCTCATCATGGCTCCTATGATATTTCTCATTGATGCAATCACGTTACTGTTGTTACTCTTTGCATACGGTCCCGTTTTCTGTTTTGGAGCCTCTGGTAAGCGAGGCTAAGGGCATTAAGATGCAGTTTCGTGACAGAAATCTTAGGAGGACGGGCTGAGTCGTTAAGTCGACCGAGGGGGGGGGGATGAAATGGTCCTATGCACCTTATCTTGTAGTATAATTACTACTAGTATACTACAACAAAATACTACTTCATACACGCAATGGTGTACGAGGCTAGACCAAATACACAGCAGTTCTTCCATCAAAAGTTTCAACTTTACGTTTGAACTAAACACCAAAGGTTGCAATTATTTACTTTTTAATACTTCAAAAGCTGGTGTACAACTAAATTTAGAGGGGGGGGGGGTTTGTATGTACATATTCCGAACTTAACATTAATTCCTCCAGGTGGCGACATATGTAAGTTCTCGCCAGCTGTCCGTACCACGGACAGTCTAGAGAACTGTCATCTCCCCCCTTTCCCCCAGTCGATGGTACAAATGTCTATATACAGTTAGTCTTGTAAATTAATGTTAGCGAAGTGTGGTCCAACTAGTCGTGTATTAACTGTACATTCCACACGACCACTATAGCCTAGTCTTTTAAACCGTTTCATAATTGGTAGTCTGTACACACCACATGTTAGAGCCAGAGGGTCAAAAAGTCCCAGTAGGGTATAAGGTCTAGGATAAAACTGATCACCAGGTGACGAAGCTAGAGTCATAGTTATCATAGTTGAGTGTCTGGGAGGGTCGAGAGGTCACCTCAGCTCACTGTTGAAAAGCGGATAGCATGAAGTTAGGCGGCAAGGAGCCAGATTCGCGAAAGGACTTACGCAAGCACTTACAAACCTGTATATCTTTTGTCAATCTTTGGCGGCTTTGTTTCCAATTATTAAACAATTAATGAGCTCCGAAGCACCAGGAGGCTGTTTATAACAATAACAGTTGAATGGGAAGTTTTCATGCTTGTAAACTGTTTAATTTATGTAAACAAAGCCGTCAAAGGTTGAGGAAAGATGTACACGTTCGTAAGTGCTTTCGTGAATCTGGCCCAAGGCTAGGAGGCCGTGTTAGGCTACAAGCCACTGAAGTAAACAGTAAGCATTAACAAGCCACAATAGCCACAGTTTGAAAAAGGTGGTTAGACAGGAACAAGGGTTCGCCTATTACACAAATAGTATAATTTCATTACAAGTTATACAGTAAATTTGCATTAGTTTACATTTGATTAAATCATAAGGTAACAAGTAAATTTAGAAAAGTTGTGGGATTAAACCGCGTAAAACCAAGGCCATTTCTGTAAGCAAACTTTTGGTATAGACCAGCACGTAATTTTGTATTAAATGAAGGTGGAGGCAGAAGAGGAAGGGCAGTAGCACCACTACATCATGCAGGCGATCAGAGATATAGCGAGAGTGTCCCAGAGATAAAATTTTAAGCAGCCAAGAGTATGTATTTTATAGAAGTCACGAAAACATTTAAATAAGACATAGAATATAGCAGGTATTAATTCGGGTACAGTTACACATGGTTTAAATACAGTATATACATATTACGGTACAAATTTGCATGAAAAATATGCCAAGTGCATGATTTGTTTGAGAACGTATTTGTACATTAGGATAAACAAATTAGTTATTAGCTTTATATACAGCTAGCTGTAAATTTATCACACACACACACACACACACACACACACACACACACACACACACACACACTTGCGTTCACAAGTAGCAAGGCATAACCATCCACGACACTTTCAACACTAAACAATTCTTGTATAAAGATCAGCACGCTGAGCCGCCTGCCGTAGGCTACCTCCAGAATTGAGCAGCTCACTCCACACAACCATCACCACTGGTGTTCGCCAAGCCATCATCATGATCCTGAACTTGGAGACATTGAACTCTGTGTAGTCCTCGATCGTGACTGGCCTCACAATGTAGCTACACGCGATTTGGAACATCAGGACAATTTTAAAAAAGCATACCACTCTGTCGGCTTTTAAAAACATCTTACCTATACGTTTGCCTTAGTGCTCCCTTAACCCCTATTCTCAACAGTAAACAACTCTTAACAGTTGAACTAAACTTACTCGATAGGAGTAAACAGTGAAGCTAATGCTATCCAGTGAATATAAAAAGGGAGACGGGAGGGGGAGGGGGTTATCTTGAGATGATTTCGGGGCTTTAGTGCCCCCGCGGCCCGGTCCTCGACCAGGCCTCCACCCCCAGGAAGCAGCCCGTGACAGCCGACTAACACCCAGGTACCTATTTTACTGCTAGGTAACAGGGACATAGGGTGAAAGAAACTCTGCCCATTGTTTCTCGCCGGCGCCCGGGATCGAACCCAGGACCACAGGATCACAAGTTCAGCGTGCTGTCCGGTCGGCCGAGATATTAGAGATATGTTGATAATCACTTCACAAACAGGCCTACCACAAATCCTGAAGGCAAAGGTTTTAACCAGCTGAGGAAGGTAACCTACAAGGCGTTTTAAGAGAACAAAGACGCTCAATATATCCAAGTTAAGGTCAATGTTTACGTTATGCAATAATGAGGATCCTTACGAAAACCAGGAATAATAGCTAGAGGAACTTAGAGCGGGTCTGGTGGCTAGCCAACTGCTCATCCCTGTTTTGGACCCAGATTCACGAAGCAGTTACGCAAGCACTTACGAAAGTGTACACCTTTCTACAATCTTTGACGGCTTTGGTTACATTTATTAAACAGTTTACAAGCATGAAAACTTGCCAATCAACTGTTGTTATTGTTATAAACAGCCTCCTGGTGCTTCGGAGCTCATTAACTTTAATAATTGTAAACAAAGCCGCCAAAGATTGAGAAAAGATGTACAGGTTCGTAAGTGCTTGCGTAACTGCTTCGTGAATCTGGCCCCTGGAGTCTACAACCATCATTGCTGCTAGAAAATATTAAACCCGCTTCCCCACGCAAGCCTCACTAATCTCATCCAGTCACACCAACCCATCAACCATAACGCGGTCGTTGTCACGACCTTAGAATCAAGATCCTCGTGTTAGGTGTTGTGACAGGATGCCGGGTACACACAACACTGTAGTGTAGGTGGGTGCCCATACCATCAGTCTGAAGGAGACCTCTCCGGTAGCCGTAGACCACAGCGGCCAGGGAGATGGAGAGAGCCACCACGGCGAACACCACGGTCGTCGCCGCCAACATCAGGTACCGCTCCATGCGAGTCCGTCGACCGTACCACCCAGGTTGTCTGCAAGAGAAATGTTAAATTACTTTCTACGTCGGGGACGAGAGACGTGAGGGTCCATCGTTACCTTGAGGTGCTTCCGGGGCTTAGCGTCCCCGCGGCCCGGTCGTCGACCAGGCCTCCTGGTTGCTAGACTGATCAACCAGGCTGTTGGACGCGGCTGCTCGCAGCCTGACGTATGAGTCACAGCCTGGTTGATAAGGTATCCTTTGGAGGTGCTTATCCATGAGCAACAATGACAAATAGGGGCGAGGGCGTGTGTTGAGGGGAACTACCCACATCTACATTTGATTTAAACCTAATATTTTAAAACGAAAATCCTTTGTTATTCGTAAAGACCATCCGACGAAGAAGGAAGTTTACAAGCGTGTGAAGCAAGCAGTGTACGGGTGCGTTCACTGAATACCACATCACTGGTCAAGGAGAACTGGTGGGCCCGGGGCCATTCACGTACTTGCATAACTACTGACCAACTTGTACACATCTTTTCCTCTTCTTTTACCAGCTTTGTCTACATTAGACAGTTGACCAGCATCTCAACTTCCCAGCCAGATGCGTTTTGAATTGTCATAAACAGTTCTTAAGTGCTTCAGAGCTCAACCAACAGTTTAATACACGTAAACATAGCCGCGCCAACAACAGATAAGATGTACAGGTTCGCAAGTACCTGCTTGCTGATTTCTGGCTCGTGGTGACCTTCGGCAGCCCAGCCACCAACCTCAACCAAGAACCAGAACCACTCCCACTAACTTAAAAAAAATTTCCTACCGACCTTTAAAAAAAAACCTCCCCCCCCCCCCCCCCAACCACCACCACAGGCATATTATACTAGGTTTAGATATGGTTAGACATATAATATACAATCTTCCTTCTGAAGATGTATTAATATACGAAAGTACTTAAGGAAATTCCTGTTTCAATTTTCCTCCGTGGTCTGACACTCACATTTTTTAATCACGTGTTTATTTTCGTGATATACACACAATATACAATATATATGGGCATACCAAGTCAAGATCCTGGACATCGGTCCATGGAAGGATTAAAGACGGGACCCAATAACCATAGCTCAACCATCTGAAACACCAAGATTAGAACAGCCCGTTATCATACCACTTTCCCCTCACACACCAAACTTAAATAAATTCAACTCCAGAATTGTTAAATGCAATGTCACGTTCTCGCTACCTCAGGCTTTGCAGAGTAAGTAATACTACTAGCAACCCAGATATCAATTATTTACCCACTAGACCACTACGAATCCAGGAATATATATATCCTGTCCATCCCGTCCCATCCACTGCACAGCCCCGTCCAATAATTGTCAAAATGAGGCGTACAAATTTCCCCCAAAACTAGGAGCCTAGTTTGAGGACGGGCCACACTCACCTCAACCAAGACTATTATAAAATATAGTTAAAAATAATAATTCGGTACAGAATGTACTTTTCCTTCGGGTCGATTCTAAATGGGACAAGCCTAATACATGCTGGCGTGGACGCCGACAGCAGCACACTGGTCTGTGGAGCGCACCTTGCTAACTACATCCTCTTGTAAAAAGTTTAAATAAGATCAAAAGAAATGTCAAGATTAATTTTATTTTCCAACTCTTGAACCTTTAATTAGTTTATTGCATCTTTATGAAAAGTTGGCATCAAAAGAGTCACGGAGGAATTAGATATGAAGATGGGGAGACAGTTTTTAACCTTAAGAGACTAGGCTACGGAATTTGAAATTACAGGTTATACAAATTATTCACAATCTTTACAAATTACTGAAATATGAACATATTGGAAATGTACCGAGTCAAAATTTGTTGAAATATATATAAAACTACCAAATTACTATATCGAGTCTTTTCAGCATTAAACTATCTCAGCAGTGGAATAGAACCAGTGAAGAGCAGAGGTGCCATGGGCACAATCAGAGAACACTGTATGAACATCAGAGGTTCACGGTTGTTCAACGTCCTACCAGCGAGCATCAGAAATATTACAGGAACAACCGTGGACATCTTCAAGAGGAAACTAGATTGTTTCCTTCAAGGAGTGCTGGACCAACCGGGCTGTGGTGGGTATGTGGGCCTGCGGGCCGCTCCAAGCAACAGCCTGGTGGACCAAACTCTCACAAGTCAAGCCTGGCCTCGGGCCGGGCTTGGGGAGTAGAAGAACTCCCAGAATCCCATCAACCAGGTATCAACCAGATAACGTGTTGGATAGAAATACAGTTCAGAACACAAGTCTTATCTACCTTGTGGAGCTCTCGGTAGCCTGAGCTCCGAAGTCGACCTCAAGGCTGGGTTCCTGATCCTCCACAACTCGACTGAACCTCACTTGCGGGTACTCCGTCCGGTTCTCTCTCCTCACATACATCTTAGCGGCCTTTACCAACAAAACCTATTACACTGACCGAGGTATCACTGCACTTCCTGCCGTGTACACACCGATCCTCTGCCTCGTATCCCAACACACAACTACCCCTCAACTCCCCCACAACAACAATTAACTACTCAAGATCCAATTCGGCTCAACTGTTTTGAACTGACCTGTGGGTGACTGGCAATGATTTATTAGAGGAAAGTAACTCCACCAACTCTCAGATGGCGCTGACCTAACCCCCCCCCATCCACCTTCCCTAACCAATTATGACAAGGACTGTCATTAGTGTCATTAACTCAATGTCGTCGCCCCTAAATTAACACAACATTAACTCATTGATGAATAATTTATCTTCTATTGTAATAACGCGGGGATTAGCACAGCATAAATTATATTAAATAACATAAATGAATACAAATAATTTATAATATAATACAAAGTAATGTAAATTACGAATACAAAATGCTATAAAAAGCTGATTCAAATTCATAAAATATGTAGAACAAGAACAACATAGAACAAGAGGAGCGAGGCAGCACGGTAAAAGCCTATGGCATAGATTGTTCTATGATTCAGGCTTAATTTGTTCATTAAATTGAGTAGAGCTGCAGGTGCCGTGAGGCGGTTCTGGGATCGAGGTTCCAAGCGGCCCAGTCTCTGACCAGGCCTCCTGGTTGGAGGTCAGGTCAACCAGGCTGTTAGCATCAGGGTCAGAGGTCACCAGGCACCTGAACATTATACAAACGCTGCCCAATAAACTCGCCCCTCGGGGCAAAATTTAACAAATTTAAAAACAAGCGAGGAAGATCAACCACCACCACACTCACGGCCGGAAATATGTCAAAATACGAACCACCTTTGTGATATTTGCTTTATTCATCCTATGAAATAAAGACAAATCAAACATTCTTGCCACACAACAAAAGGGGGAACAGCAATTTTTTAGATACAAAATTAATTAGCATAAAAATGTTGTAGATGCGAGTGAAACATAAGATGGCGTGGGATCACCAGCTTTGAAGGTGTGACTGCCATAGCTCTGGTGAACCAGATTATTGTGTGGTAACGGTGGTGGTGGTGGTCGTAGTGGTGGCAAATGACTTCTGTGGTTGATTAATGTAGATAAAGTGCATTATATAGCTGTTCACTTGAGACAGTTAAGCAAGTCCCAGCTGTGTCTGGGTACAAGTGACAGGATGAACAACCCAGCGGGTTTTCTTCCTATTGGGGAGTGTTGTACGTGCTGCTATGGCGGTGTGTCCACTCACAGGATGAGTGGCGCTGCCCAATAAACTCGCTCCTCGAGGCAAAATTTAAATTTTAGTTGATGTAGTGATGAGAGTTCAAGAGGACGGCGCGTAGAGGGGCGGACGGACATGGGTAACTATGTTATTCTGATGGTTTACTAGGTACGGTACATCGTTGTTCATATATATATATATATATATATATATATATATATATATATATATATATATATATATATATATATATATATATATATATATATATATCTGTCTCTCTGTCTCTCTCTGTCTCTCTGTCTCTCTGTCTCTCTCTGTCTCTCTCTGTCTCTCTGTCTCTCTCTGTCTCTCTCTGTCTCTCTCTGTCTCTCTGTCTCTCTGTCTCTCTCTGTCTCTCTGTCTCTCTCTGTCTCTCTGTCTTTCTCTGTCTCTCTGTCTGTCTCTCTCTCTCTGTCTCTCTCTGTCTCTCTGTCTCTCTCTGTCTCTCTCTGTCTCTCTCTGTCTCTCTCTGTCTCTCTCTGTCTCTCTCTGTCTCTCTGTCTCTCTCTGTCTCTCTGTCTCTCTCTGTCTCTCTGTCTTTCTCTGTCTCTCTGTCTGTCTCTCTCTCTCTGTCTCTCTGTCTCTCTCTGTCTCTCTCTGTCTCTCTCTGTCTCTCTGTCTCTCTCTGTCTCTCTCTGTCTCTCTCTGTCTCTCTGTCTCTCTGTCTCTCTCTGTCTCTCTGTCTCTCTCTGTCTCTCTGTCTTTCTCTGTCTCTCTCTCTGTCTCTCTCTCTGTCTCTCTCTCTGTCTCTCTCTCTGTCTCTCTCTCTCTCTCTCTGTTCCATCATGGACCCAACTACTCTCGGTCATCACAAAAAACGTCGCTAATTGCCACCATTATAAGCATTACCAGCATCCGAGGGCGCGTAATCGACGAGCACCCGCCCGGTGACGCTGGCCCTATGGCACCCGCCCGGTGACGCTGGCCCTATGGCACCCGCCCGGTGACGCTGGCCCTATGGCACCCGCCCGGTGACGCTGGCCCTATGGCACCCGCCCGGTGACGCTGGCCCTATGGCACCCGCCCGGTGACGCTGGCCCTATGGCACCCGCCCGGTGACGCTGGCCCTATGGCACCCGCCCGGTGACGCTGGCCCTATGGCACCCGCCCGGTGACGCTGGCCCTATGGCACCCGCCCGGTGACGCTGGCCCTATGGCACCCGCCCGGTGACGCTGGCCCTATGGCACCCGCCCGGTGACGCTGGCCCTATGGCACCCGCCCGGTGACGCTGGCCCTATGGCACCCGCCCGGTGACGCTGGCCCTATGGCACCCGCCCGGTGACGCTGGCCCTATGGCACCCGCCCGGTGACGCTGGCCCTATGGCACATGCTGCCTCTCTTGTGTCACCAGTAGTATACCAGGGGGTCAGCAGTGGTGGGGGTCTTATACCAGGGGGTCAGCAGTGGTGGGGGCCTTATACCAGGGGGCACTGTGGTGGGGGCCTTATACTAGGGGGTCAGCAGTGGTGGGGGCCTTATACCAGGGGGTCAGCAGTGGTGGGGGTCTTATACCAGGGGGTCAGCAGTGGTGGGGGTCTTATACCAGGGGGTCAGCAGTGGTGGGGGTCTTATACCAGGGGGTCAGCAGTGGTGGGGGCCTTATACCAGGGGGTCAGCAGTGGTGGGGGTCTTATACCAGGGGGTCAGCAGTGGTGGGGGTCTTATACCAGGGGGCACTGTGGTGGAGCTTTACCAGGGAGGGTCAGCAGTGGTGGGGGCCTTATACCAGGGGGGTCAGCTGTGGTGATAGTGGTGTTTATATCAGACACTCGGCCGCACCTGCCTGTCTTGTGGCTACCTTATGGGGCATACGGAAGTCATTGCTAGCCAGCTAATTAGCAAACTAGGCAATCAAACAGGCAGTTAGTCACATAGACAGGCAGCTAAACACACATACAGGCAGCTAGACACACACACATACAGGCAGCTAGAGACACACACACAAACAGGTGTCCACTATCAGGTGTGTCAGGGAGTATAGCCTTGGTTCCACCCATGCACTTCTACCCTGGAAAATGAATCACAAACTACTCAACCACAACCTATAGTTTCCTGTCCACTGCTGCTGCTCCTCTCCACCCATCCCACTGTCCAACCCGTTCTCGCACTTTTGTACAGTCAATATTGACTTATTATATAAGTGCATAGGTGACATACTAATTGATTGTGAATATTTTAGTTTACCTTGAAAAGCTTCATAGAAAACACCGACCTTACCTAACCTTCTTAGTATGTTAAGATAAGCATCTTATTGCTTCGTAATTACAATTATTACTTAACTTATACCTATAATAGGTTACAGTGTCGTCTGGCCTTATCACCCACCTACACCACCACTGTGTCACTTATACCTCTTATAATATATATAGCTGTTATATAGAGATAGCAACAAAGGGGGTTGTGAGATAGACAGTTCCGGGAGTTGTGTAGCGTCCTGTAGCCTACTAGTACAAAATTTTACCTATTAATTAAAGTCACTTCTCGCCAGTATTGCCGTTTTCTATGCATCGGACTCGATAGGAATGGTGGGTTGTTCGGGTTTGTACGTTTCTGCTTAGGCTACAAAAAAATGCTTTTTTTTTTTACGGAGTAGCGAATAAAAAGAATTGGCTACACTGTCAGTGGTGGGGGAGGGGGGGCATCCCGATCCCCAGGTATAGAGGTGACCTCCCCCCCCCCCTCCGTCCACCCCCCCCAGCCCCCCTCACGCGCCCCCCCCCCCTCCGTTGTGTTGCCTGGAACTGTCTACCTGGCAGTCGTAATTACCATGGGAGGGCGTCACCTGGGAGGCACTGTGCCGTGGGAGATGTGATCAAGGGCCAATCCTGCTCCCCCAGAGCGCTGGCCACTCAGCCACGAGGCCCCCCTGTGTGTGTGTGTTTGTATATCTGTAATGACTCGTGTGTGTGTGCGACGTTTGACTCCAAACACGCTCGAGCAAGCCAATATGCAGACACGGTGTTCATACACACACACACACACACACACACACACACACACACACACACACACACACACACACACACACACACACACACAAATGGAATGCATTACGCAGTGATGTGGTGGAGGCTGACTCCATACACAGTTTCAAGTGTAGATATGATAGAGCCCAATAAGCTCAGGAATCTGTACACCAGTTGATTGACAGTTGAGAGGCGGGACCAAAAAGCCAGAGCTCAACCCCCGCAAGCACAACTAGGTGAATACAACTAGGTGAGTACACACACACACACACACACACACACACACACACACACACACACACACACACACACACACACACACACACACACACACACAAACGTATCCATATGTTCACTACAGGAAGATATAATATCCAGTCTACTAAACCTCTATTAAAAGTTAACCATGCTCACAGAGCAAAAATATGACGGCCCGACTGCATTTTCTAAGACTTCCAGAGAGCCTTCGACACTGTTCAAGAGCTCAGTTCTCATTTATTTTTAACTTCACCATTTTTTTTTACTCTCTCTGTTCTCTCTTGGTTCTGAGTCTCTGTAATTCTTCTCCTGTTTCTCTTAAGTCTTTCCCTCCGTCTCCTCTTTATATATCTCTATATATTATATATATCAGTCAACTTTCAAGTCTTCCAGGGTATTTTCTCAGTCTTTTCTCAAATTATTATGTTTGTGTATACGAGGCATTAAGGTAGGCAAGGACATGTATGGATGAGGGTGGGGTGGATGTATGGATGAGGGCGGATGGCTGCAGGCGGATGTGGAGTGTCGCCGACGACACACTTGCCGCACGAAGACACACTCACGGACCAGAATGAGACACACTCGGGGCGTGGATCTGTTAAAAGACGCTGAGGTCTTGTACTGACTCTCATGCCGTGAAGTGTGTCTATCTAGCGTGCTTCCTCCTAGCTCTCCGACGTCACCCTTCCTGGCTTTCGTGTCACCCGCTGCCTCCTGTGTCACCTGCTGGCCCCCATTGTCACCCCTCCTGGCTCTCATGTCACCCTGATGGCTCCCATGTCACCCGTTGCCTCTTGTGTCACCCTCCTGGCTCCCATGTCACCCCCTCCCATGTCACCCCTCCTCCCATGTCACCCCCTTCCCATGTCACCCCCCTCCCATGTCACCCCCCTCCCATGTCACCCCCTCCCATGTCACCCCCCTCCCATGTCACCCCCCTCCCATGTCACCCCCTTCCCATGTCACCCCCTCCCATGTCACCCCCCTCCCATGTCACCCCCCTCCCATGTCACCCCCCTCCCATGTCACCCCCCTCCCATGTCACCCCTTCCCCTGTGTCCCTCACCCATCACTTGGACGTGTAAGCAGAAGTGGGGGACACAAATAGAGGGGGTGACAGAGGGGGGGGGGTGACAGGGGGGGGGTGACGGGTGACAGGGATTAAGTGGACACTCACAATCACTTCTGGGTAGACGGGCGTGGGAGGTATAATGATAGGGTCTGTCTGTCTGTCTGTTTAGCATATGACGTTGATATGATGCTTCGTATCTCAGGTATGGTCATTATATGTATAGGTTTGGTCATTATACACCTTAGGTATGTATAGGTTTGGTCATTATACACCTTAGGTATGTATAGGTTTGGTCATCATACACCTTAGGTATGTATAGGTTTGGTCATTATACACCTGAGGTATGTATAGGTTTGGTCATTATACACCTCAGGTATGTATAGGTTTGGTCATTATACACCTTAGGTATGTATACGTTTGGTCATTATACACCTGAGGTATGTATAGGTTTGGTCATCATACACCTTAGGTATGTATAGATTTGGTCATCATACACCTCAGGTATGTATAGGTTTGGTCATTATACACCTCAGGTATGTATAGGTTTGGTCATTATACACCTTAGGTATGTATAGGTTTGGTCATTATACACCTGAGGTATGTATAGGTTTGGTCATTATACACCTCAGGTATGTATAGGTTTGGTCATCATACACCTCAGGTATGTATAGGTTTGGTCATTATACACCTCAGGTATGTATAGGTTTGGTCATCATACACCTAAGGTATGTATAGGTTTGGTCATTATACACCTCAGGTATGTATAGGTTTGGTCATTATACACCTAAGGTATGTATAGGTTTGGTCATTATACACCTCAGGTATGTATAGGTTTGGTCATTATACACCTCAGGTATGTATGGTATGTATAGGTTTGGTCATTATACACCTCAGGTATGTATAGGTTCTCATTATATTCATAAAACACGAGAATTAAAGAAACCGTATTAAGGAAATTAGGGAAAATAGGTCCAAAGGACGCAGCTCCTATTTATATCCACCCAAACTTGTCCATATATATGTTTAACTTACGCTTGAAACAATCCAACGATTCCAGGTTGATTATGGTACCCGCTAATTTGTTTCCTAGTTCAACCTCCCTGTTACCAAACCAGTATTTACCCAGGTCTTTCCTGAATCTAACTCAATAACTAATTTATATCCATTGGTCTATTTTAAGGCATATTGGAAATGCTATTTATAGCTCCATCGTTATATACTTTCATCTATTTATGTCAGTCGTGTGACCTCTTTCCAGAGAATGGGCATTTATATATTATAAATTATCTATATAAATTGACAGGTGATTATATTGGTAAATATAGGTGTCTTAAGAACTAATATTTGGGGAAGTGGGTAGTTGTACAAGACACTTTGACCAGACCACACACTAGAAGGTGAAGGGACGACGACGTTTCGGTCTGTTTTGGACCATTCTCAAGTCACAATCGAATTGAGAATGGTCCAGGACGGACCGAAACGTCGTCGTCGTCCCTTCACCTTCTAGTGTGTGGTCTGGTCAATGGTCCAGGACGGACCGAAACGTCGTCGTCCCTTCACCTTCTAGTGTGTGGTCTGGTCAATGGTCCAGGACGGACCGAAACGTCGTCGTCCCTTCTCCTTCTAGTGTGTGGTCTGGTCAATGGTCCAGGACGGACCGAAACGTCGTCGTCCCTTCACCTTCTAGTGTGTGGTGTGGTCAACATACTTCAGCCACGTTACTGTGACTCCTCGCCCACAGTACAAGATATAATGTGAGTTTGAAGCACAAGGTATAGAAACTGAGGATGAAATTAGGTACTTTTGGGTTTTACGTTTGAATATGACATAGACTGGACAATATTTTTAATTCCTCAGGGAGTGAGTGCCAAAGACTGGGGGTCCTTTTATTAGCATAGTGTTGGTGCAGATTTAGTTTCTAAATCATTTCTAATATTCTAAATCTAAATCATTTCTTTCTAAAGTACTTATATCCTTTCTGTAGCACTTATCAGTACTTATATCCTTTCTATAGTAGAGTAATGGTGGTGGTTAACTTCTCCAGTACGACACAGGCAAATAATACCGAAGCGCTTTGCGTAATAGTGGCTTTAGGCATTGTATAAGAACATAAGAACAAAGGTAACTGCAGAAGGCCTATTGGCCCATACGAGGCAGCTCCTATCTATAACCACCCAATCCCACTCATATACATGTCCAACCCGCGTTTGAAACAGTCGAGGGACCCCACCTCCACCACGTTACGCGGCAATTGGTTCCACAAATCAACAACCCTACTATATGTACTATGCTCTGTCTATATATATGTACTGGCTCTATCTATAAATCGATCAATTTTTGTAAAATCTCTTGTATGTATGTACCTTACCTGAATAAACAATTTATTTATGTATTTAATAGGAGATGGAGGGGAGACTGGAGAAGAACTGTGGGTACTATCATAGTGCTCAGAAGACGCTGACTCTTTCTACTCATCCTCAACTCATCACCTTGTGCACCTCATCACCTTGACCTGTGACGGACCCCCCCCCCCCTGTGCTCAGGATTGCTTGCTACTGCTGACGTGTCCGCTCCTGTGCCAGGTAAGTTACGGGCTCACCATAACCCGTGATACTTGGAACTTGTTCCGAGTAGCTGAATCTATAACAACAACATACTATTGACTACATTTCCAGTGTGTTCTGTGGTATCTTGTAGCTTTTCCCCACAGACTTCTGTACCGCGCCTGTAATTACCTAAGTGTAATTACCTGAGTGTAGTTACAGGATGAGAGCTACGCTCGTGGTGTCCCGTCTTCCCAGCACTCTTTGTCACATAACCTGTGTGTCTGTGTCTGTGTCTGCCTGTCTGTCTGTCTGTCTGTCTGTCTGTCTGTCTGTGTCTAACTGATGTGTTTTTTTGATGGTGTTGACGGTATTGTAGGAGGTAAGGAGCAACAGGTGAGAAAGTGGGGCATGTGAACTGTGGTTAACAACAGTAGGAAAGGTATCGAGAGAAGGGCTCCGGGGAATATTGAAGGATATATTAAATGGTCAGGAAACTTGTCCTAGAACGTGTTTATTTATATCTCCATCTCCTGTCTCTCTCTCTCTCTCTGTCTCTCTCTGTCTCTCTCTGTCTCTCTCTCTCTCTCTCTCTCTCTCTCTCTCTCTCTCTCTCTCTCTCTCTCTCTCTCTCTCTCTGTCTCTCTCTGTCTCTCTCTGTCTCTCTCTCTCTCTCTCTCTCTCTCTCGTACACTTACCAAAAAATTGAATTACAGAAATAATGGGGAGATTTTTCCTATATATTTTGGAACCAAAAGTTGTGTGCTCAGTCGTTTATAAAGTCTGACACAGCAACTCCTTGTATTATAAACTCTCCTATATGTGCTATACTCTACAGTCTTATTAGGTACAAGGTTGAAGCTAGGGCCATCTGTCCACCACAGTTCTCTAGATTCCGCCAAATAAGTGCGTGAGATGAGAATCCATACGAGTGATGGAGAGAGAGAGAGAGAGAGAGAGAGAGAGAGAGAGAGAGAGAGAGAGAGAGAGAGAGAGAGAGAGAGAGAGAGAGAGAGAGAGAGAGAGAGAGATCCTTGGGAGTGAAACTGCTGATGTTGGACCAGAGTGTGGTATGTTAAGTGCCTTCAGTGTGTGTGTGTGTGTGTGTGTGTGTGTGTGTGTGTGTGTGTGTGTGTGTGTGTGTGTGTGTGTGTGTGCACCCACTGACCTCTCTTCAGTGGTGAAAGTTTTACTGGGGATGGTAGACCCAGTCCGGACGGAGGAGGACCTCAAGAAGTCGACGTCTTCTACATTTGTTCCAACTTGAAACGCCAGTCGGAAATGGGACACGACGGAGCGCCTGGCCATCCGAGAGAGCGGTGGATGTACTCCAAGGTGACCGCTAACTGGAGCGTCACCTGGAGAGGGTTGTACTTGCTGCTACCAAACACACATGTCTCTCTTCACCACTTCCTGGTTTCCTGCCTCGCTAGCTTCATAGTTCTCGCTTCCACACACACACCGTCGCAGAAGGATGCTCTGGCTGACGACATATCCTCAGCAGCATGTGTCGCTACGCATGATATATGATTATATGTGATGTATAATCGATGTGCTGTCGCCATCGACGGAGCTTCACGCCAGCACCAGTGGTGTCACGATTCTGTCTAGTGAGCAGCGTTTGTTTCTCGTGTGGAGGAGAGAGAGACACACAGGTGCGACTGACCTGATTGGGCAAGCGGCCTCTTCTCTGTATGGAAACTTGAGACGTTTCCATACAGAAGAGTACCATATATATACACATACATACCCATATACCAACAGCACAAAGGGGCTTTGCAACTCCAGAGGTGTCAGAGGTCGTATCTTTCACCCTTTATGATAACAGAGTTTTCCAGGGACAAAATCCTCACAGCTAAATACAACGACAAATACACACATACAAACACAACCAAAACCGTCGACAACTACAAGGATATCAGCCGAGCACCTCGCTCTTGTCTCTCCGGAATGACGACTCACAAACCTTCCCAATGTCTTCAACACTTACAATTCCATGCACCGAACGGAGACCTTATGCTGGGTGACGGGGGGAAAGCTTTCACGTTCTGCAAACTTGGCCTAGAAGTCAGGGCCAGCGAGACAGTATAGACGCCACACTGTACGTGACAGTAGGTCAATATAGACAGGAAATAAGGCTTGGACGGTCATTGGGGACTCCTTGCCTGTATGTTTTTTTCTGGTACGGTGGTAAATTAAGATATATTTATGGGTACATATTAATGGTTTTCCTCCGTGTGTGTGTGTGTGTGTGTGTGTGTGTGTGTGTGTGTGTGTGTGTGTGTGTGTGTGTGTGTGTGTGTGTGTAGGTGTACAGGTGGTATGACCACTGAAGACAATATTTCATTAACAAGTTTGCAATGAAATGCACCAAAACACACACACACACACACACACACACACACACACACACACACACACACACACACACACACACACACACACACACACACTAGTGGGACGCGAACAAGGGGACACAGGTGGAAACTGAATACCCACATGAGCCACAGAGACGTTAGAAAGAACTTTTTCAGTGTCAGAGTAGTTAACGGATGGAATGCATTAGGCAGTGATGTGGTGGAGGCTGACTCCATACACAGTTTCAAATGTAGATATGATAGAGCCCAGTAGACTCAGGAACCTATACACCAGTTGATTGACAGTAGACAAGCTGGACCTCTCTCAACCCCTACAAGCACACCTAGGAGAGTACAACTAGGTCAGTACTCTCTCCCTGTATGGACACGTGGTGCATAAAACAAGACCGGGGTTCGAGCCCAAGGTCATGAAGGTGTGTGCTTGCGTCACTCCCACAGGTGTTGAAGGTGTGTGCTTGCGTCTCCCCCGCAGGTGTGCCTCACCTTTGCAATATTAACGACCCTTCCCTCGTCTGTACCGCCAGTTCGTACTCTTGTGCGTCTCCATCGCTCTTCTGGAACATCCGGCTTTGGTATCCAGTCGCGTTCCATCCGGCTGCTGGCGTTCTCGGTAACGCAGAACCCCAGGTTCGCACCCCGCTGGGGGAGGGGAGGGGGAGGGGGGCGTCACTCCTCGACACAGATTGGGCAAGTGAATATAGTTCGGTTATAGGCTTGGGTTCTCTCGGGGGTACTATGATAAGAGGCGATATAGGAGCCATGAGACATCAATGTCAGAGGCGATATAGGAGCCATGAGACATCAATGTCAGAGGCGATATAACAGCCATGAGACATCAATGTCATTGGCGATATAGGAGCCATGAGACATCAATGTCAGAGGCGATATAACAGCCATGAGACATCAATGTCAGAGGCGATATAACAGCCATGAGACATCAATGTCAGAGGCGATATAATAGCCATGAGACATCAATGTCAGAGGCGATATATGAGCCATGAGACATCAATGTGAGAGGCTGTGGCTCCTCACTATACTCAGCTATAGCAGGAACATACACTATTGTGTATGTTTAATGCTGGTGTATGACGGCATCTATTGTGTATATATATATACACACCACATGTGTGTGTATATATATATATACACTACCTGTGTATATATATATATATATATATATATATATATATATATATATATATATATATATATATATATATATATATACACCTTCAAGATTGTATGATTATCCGCCCTCCTTGTCGACTGACATTATTTGCACATACACTATACACAATCCCATTAGGATTGGACACCTTGGACGGGTGGTGATTGGATGCTCTTCACCTTGGACGGGCGGTGATTGGATGCTCTTCACCTTAGACGGGCGGTGATTGGACGTTCTTCACCTTGGACGGGCGGTGATTGGACGTTCTTCACCTTGGACGGGCGGTGATTGGATGCTCTTCACCTTGGACGGGTGGTGATTGGACGTTCTTCACCTTGGACGGGCGGTGATTGGACGTTCTTCACCTTAGACGGGCGGTGATTGGACGTTCTTCACCTTGGACGGGCGGTGACTGGATGCTCTTCACCTTGGACGGGCGGTGATTGGATGTTCTTCACCTTGGACGGGCGGTGATTGGACGCTCTTCACCTTAGACGGGCGCTGATAGGACGTTCTTCACCTTGGACGGGCGGTGATTGGACGTTCTTCACCTTGGACGGGCGGTGATTGAGGGTGACGTCAAGCAGAAAGAGAGAAGGAGTTGACGGCATGGACAGGAGACGCCTGTACCAGGTACCAACACCACACCACCTGTCAACTGGCTTGGCCTGGACCACCTGTCAGCTAGCGGCCTGGACCTCCTGTCAACTGGCTTGGCCTGGACCTACTGTCAACTGGCTTGACCTGGACCTCCTGTCAACTGGCTTGGCCTGGACCTCCTGTCAACTGGCTTGGCCTGGACCTCCTGTCAACTGGCTTGGCCTGGACCTCCTGTCAACTGGCTTGGCCTGGACCTCCTGTCAACTGGCTTGGCCTGGACCTCCTGTCAACTGGCTTGACCTGGACCTCCTGTCAACTGGCTTAGCTTGGACCACCTGACAGGTGACCGTCCGGTCTGTTGGCACCCCGCCTACCTGTCTTTACCCCTCAGGTACGGTTTTGTACACTTACCGTGTCTGTCTGTCTGTCTGTCTGTCTGTCTGTCTGTCTGTCTGTCTGTCTGTCTGTCTGTCTGTCTATCCTCCTCTGGAACAACCCCATCCTCCTCTGGAACAACCCCATCCTCCTCTGGAACAACCCCATCCTCCTCTGGAACAAGCACATCCACTATTTTTAACTTGACCTTGCTACAACGTCTCCTGGTCCCGCGCCTTAAGTTAGCGATTAGTTAGTTTCTCTTTATGAATGTAAGTTATTATATAGTGTCTCTGAGGCTGGGATTTGCTGCTTTGAAGTTGCAATGTCCATTGGTGTGGAATGTATCTTGGATATCGTTGTCATGTCCCACCCCCATAAGTTGAATATATATATATATATATATATATATATATATATATATATATATATATATATATATATATATATATATATATATATATATAAGACTCAGCAGCTTACTAAGTACTTAAAAGTGTTGCAATATACGGAAAACTTTGAGGGACTTTCACCTACAGCTCAGGTCTGCCGAGTGTGTGTACTCACCTCCGTGTGCTTACTGATGTTGAGTTTCAGCTATTGGGACCCCAACACTTAACTCTCTGATCTAATCCACACGTCTATACTATCTTGACAATGAAGATGTGCTTTATAATACCCCACAAAACTTTACCTGTGGCTTTATAAAAGTTTCAAGTTTGTGTTATACTGGGCCAAACATTGCATATGCCGCTGATGTTATCCAGTTCATGTATGGCTCGTATGAGAGGTTCAGTGTTATGCATATTCTAAGTTTTTTTTTATGTCTAACTTGGGTAGTATTTCTCTTCCCACTGATGCTTCTGTGTCTTACCTCCTGTCTTTGCTACCCATCTTCATTGCGTTGCATTTGCTAGAGTTAAACTCAAGTAGCCACTTGTTGAAACCTTCTTGTTCTGCTTGTATGTGTCTTTCTGTAGTTTCTGGTAGTCCCCACTTATGTTATATCTCACTGTTATCCTTTGTTCTTATATATTACGGATAACTCCACCTACTCCTACTAGTCTGTTTATATATATATATATATATATATATATATATATATATATATACATATATATATATATATATATATATATATATATATATATATATATATATATATATATATATATATATATCACTAAGAACTCTTTGACCCGGCCAGGATTCGAACCCATGCCGTCCAGGATCACCCCTAAACGTACACAGTACCGTGACCACCGCACCAATGATCGTCAATATATATAATTATATATAATTATATATAATATATATAATTTTTTTCCCTTCGTTGAAAATTAATAATTCTTTAAGTACTTGTGCATTAATCACAACATGTTCAGAAGGATGGATATCACAGGTCAGGAAGTGCACAAGTCAGACACTTCTGAGTGGTGTCATTTGGGCATAGAATTGTATTAAAGCTGCGAGGCATGATTCACCATCCCTGAACCCATCTTGAGGTTATCTTGAGATGATTTCGGGGCTTTAGTGTCCCCGCGGCCCGGTCCTCGACCAGGCCTCCACCCCCCCAGGAAGCAGCCCGTGACAGCTGACTAACTCCCAGGTACCTACTTACTGCTAGGTAACAGGGGCATTCAGGATGAAAGAAACTTTGCCCATTTGTTTCCGCCTCGTGCGGGAATCGAACCCGCGCCACAGAATTACGAGTCCTGCGCGCTATCCACCAGGCTACGAGGCCCCATGCTGGGGATGTGTTACAATATTGGGTCTCTGTTAACATGCAGTTAGTTTAGTTTAGTTCATTTATTATGCACCCCATACCCATCTTGTGGGCGGTAGTGGAAAGGGTTACAGAGGCACATAATGGGCTCAGGGACTGAACCCCACAATTCATTTAGCTAAGCAAGTTACAGTCTTGATGATAATCAAGATAATCAAGATAATGACAATCTTCTTGATAAAATCTTTTTTTGTTCACATGCAAATATAGCTTCTTCCCTTGCAATCTTCCCCATCTTGAGGTTATCTTGAGAGGATTTCGGGGCTTTTTAGTGTCCCCGCGGCCCGGTCCTCGAGCAGGCCTCCACCCCCAGGAAGCAGCCCGTGACAGCTGACTAACACCCAGGTACCTATTTTACTGCTTGGTAACAGGGGCATAGGGTGAAAGAAACTCTGCCTATTGTTTCTCGCCGGCGCCTGGGATCGAACCCAGGACCACAGGATCACAAGTCCAGTGTGCTGTCCGCTCGGCCGACCGGCTCCCCATCACCTTGCATCGTATATACATCAGGAGCACCTATTATTATTTCAGTTATTTCAGCAACGTAGAAAGAGGGGAAGGACCTGCTGCATGGGTAACAGCTTCTCCTCCATATCGACCTATTTAGGCTTTGCGCCCTGGAGAGGACATTCTGGCCTCGATAGGAGACTGCAGGATGTCTGCTGGTCGATCGTTTGGTATGGGGATTGCGGTAGTGGTCTTTCAACTTTCTGGTAGGTTTCCTCCTAGTAGTGACCTGCTATACACCAGACAGCATAGCAGGCATATAGTGCCTTGTGGGCTCTCTTTCTCGTGTCCATGGTGAGACTATTGTCATGTTCAACAGCTCTAGTCACGTCCACCTCCAGCAGTCACCTCCTTACCTCATCTCTGGTCATTTCGAATTCTTCCAAAGGAGCCGCCAGGTGTCTCTGTCAGTTTAGGAAGTTTCACTTGCGTTGTTGTGAAGATCTCTGGCAACCTCTTGTTGAGTTCTTCAGGCACATCTTCCCATGTGTGTGTGTGTGTGTGTGTGTGTGTGTGTGTGTGTGTGTGTGTGTGTGTGTGTGTGTACTCACCTAGTTACTCACCTAGTTGTGCTTGCGGGGGTTGAGCTTTGGCTCTTTAGTCCCGCCTCTCAACTGTCAATATACTGGTGTACAGGTTCCTGAGCCTATTGGGCTCTATCATATCTATCTATCAAGTGTGTGTGTGTGTGTGTGTGTGTGTGTGTGTGTGTGTGTGTGTGTGTGTGTGTGTGTGTGTGTGTGCCAAGCAGGATATACCAATCCATTATTACCTTGGCCCATCACACTCTCCACCACCCTAACCCTCTCTCCTCAAATTCTTCCCTTTCTCTCTTCTCCCCCCCCCCCCCTCCCTCCCTTCTCCTGTCTTCACCCCCCTCCCCCCTCTCTCCCCCTCCCCCACACACGGCTGCGCCCCTCCTATCCCCCCTCCAAACCCCTGCCTCTCACCCCACCTAACACCCCCCCACCCCTCACCCCCACCACATTAACTCTCCCCCTCCCCCCCCCCCCCCGTCACAGGGAACACGGCCGCTGCCTCTCAAGCTCCAGGAACAACAAACAAACATGTAAACACACCGACAAACACAATATAATAACCACATCTAAGACGGGAACAAGAACACACCGACAAACACAATATAATAACCACATCTAAGACAGGAACAAGAACACACCGACAAACACAGTATAATAACCACATCTATGACAGGAACAAGAACACACCGACAAACACAATATAATAACCACATCTAAGACGGGAACAAGAACACACCGACAAACACAATATAATAACCACATCTAAGACAGGAACAAGAACACACCGACAAACACAATATAATAACCACATCTATGACAGGAACAAGAACACACCGACAAACACAATATAATAACCACATCTAAGACGGGAACAAGAACACACCGACAAACACAATATAATAACCACATCTATGACGGGAACAAGAACACACCGACAAACACAATATAATAACCACATCTAAGACAGGAACAAGAACACACCGACAAACACAATATAATAACCACATCTAAGACAGGAACAAGAACACACCGACAAACACAATATAATAACCACATCTATGACAGGAACAAGAACACACCGACAAACACAATATAATAACCACATCTATGACGGGAACAAGAACACACCGACAAACACAGTATAATAACCACATCTATGACGGGAACAAGAACACACCGACAAACACAATATAATAACCACATCTATGACGGGAACAAGAACACACCGACAAACACAGTATAATAACCACATCTATGACGGGAACAAGAACACAAGCAACACGAGGGAAGACTCCCAAACAAACACACAACAAAAACCTGAGCAAGAACAAGTACAACAACAAAAACCATTACCATTGCATCAACAACAGGTAAACCTAACCTAACCCCCCAGATGTGGACGGAGGTAAACCCCATAGCAACACTAACCCTAACACAACAGATCCCCGACCCCCCCCCCCCCCCCGACACCCTCCCTAAATGGTTCTGTTTGCCTTACCTCGATCAGTTATCTTCCCCTGATTCCTTGCCTAAATACCTAGCCTACCCTACCCTCCTTATCTCTCCCTTAACTGTCTTCACCTAGTCCTAACTCCATCAACACAGCCACCCTCCCCAAATGGTTCTGTGTCTGCCTTACCTAAATCAGTTATCTTCCCCTGATACCTTGCCTAAATACCTAGCCTACCCTACCCTCCTTATCTCTCCCTTAACTGTCTTCACCTAGTCTTAACTCCATCACCACACAGCCACTAAACATGAGACTAGAGCACCAAGCCTGCTATCATGACATTGCAGACGAAGTTATCTTATCTTGAGGTTATCTTGAGATGATTTCGGGGCTTTAGTGTTCCCCGCGGCCCGGTCCTCGACCAGGCCTCCACCCCCAGGAAGCCGCCCATGACAGCTGACTAACACCCGGGTACCTATTTTACTGCTAGGTAACAGGGGCATAGGGTGAAAGAAACTCTGCCCTTTGTTTCTCGCTGGTGCTTGGGATCGAACCCAGGACCACAGGATCACAAGTACAGTGTGCTGTCCGCTCGGCCGACGAGGCTGCAAAACTTGCAACAAGAAATGTAGACATCTACATACCACAGAGTCAATCACAGATTAAGAAAGTAATTAAGAAACAGAGCAATGCAGGTGATGTACAGTGACCACAACACAGCAGTTGCAACATCAGGATCTGCCGGTTGGTACAAGAATTCAACCAACTATGAACCACTTAGTTTGATGAAAGGGAGCAGTAGAACAACAGAAGTGCACTTACATCGCATCAGGCTTGGATACCCATGTGCATGGGAAATAGGCTTACAGGTTCCGGAAGATGAGAGGAAATGTCAACACTATGGAGAGGCTTAGGGCCCGCCCAGTGGGCCAGCCAGAGGCTTAGGGCCCGCGCCGGAGGATCAGGAGAGACTAAGAAAGTTTTCTTGCTAGTCTTAAACCGTCTTAACGCCATCTTGGTGGAGGAGCCATCAGTGACTTAATGTGTTATACCTGTCCGGCATACCTGTCCGGCATACCTGTCCGGCATACCTGTCCAGCATACCTGTCCGGCATACCTGTCCGGCATACCTGCCCGGCATACCTGTCCGGCATACCTGTCTGCCACACCTGACTCGCCTAGTCACCGTTGTTGTGCTGTGGTTAATGCGTGAGGCGTGACGGAGAGTAAATACTGTTTTTAACTATAGTGTTGTTATGGTGGGTTGAGGCTAGTGTACACACGGCGGCCGACTGTCTTGTGTGGGGGGGACCCTGCTCTCTACGGCCTCCATACTCACACACACACGCACACACACGCACACGCACGCAGACACACACACACACACACACACACACACACACACACACACACACACACACACACACACACACACACACACACACACACACACACACACACACACACACACACACACACACACACACACACACACACACACACACACACACACACACACACTCACACACACACACACACACACACACACACACACACACACACACACACACACACACACACACACTCACACACACACACACACACACACACACACACACACACACACACACACACACACACACACACACACACACACACACACACACACTATTTAACACAAGGGGCACACGCACAAGGGGACACAGGTGGAAACTGAGTGCCCAAATGAGCCACAGAGATATTAGAAAGAACTTTTTTAGTGTCAGAGTGGTTGACAAATGGAATGCATTAGGGGGTGATGTGGTGGAGGCTGACTCCATACACAGTTTCAAGTGTAGATATGATAGAGCCCAGTAGGCTCAGGAACCTGTACACCTGTTGATTGACGGTTGAGAGGCGGGACCAAAGAGCCAGAGCTCAACCCCCGCAAGCACACACAGGTGAGCACTCACACACCGGAGAAAATGTTAGCGCCTGAGGTAACAATGACAACATATAGAAGCACTAGAATGGGATTGAACGCTCGATCCTTGACTCCTGAGGTATACGATATATCACGTAGATATATATCATGTTCTTGCGGGTTTCATTGTGCAAGATACATGAGGTCTGGGGTAAAATAAAGTAAGATAATATTCTTCATTGCATTACATTTGCTGGGGTTAAACTCTAACAACCATGTGTTCGACCATTCCCGCAGCTTGTCCAGGTCTTCTTAATATGTTATTCCTGTACATGATCTTGAGGTTATCTTGAGATGATTTCGGGGCTTTTAGTGTCCCCGCGGCCCGGTCCTCGATCAGGCCTCCACCCCCAGGAAGCAGCCCGTGACAGCTGACTAGCACCCAGGTACCTATTTTACTGCTAGGTAACAAGGGCATAGGGTGAAAGAAACTCTGCCCATTGTTTCTCGCCGGCGCCTGGGATCGAACCCAGGACCACAGGATCACAAGTCCAGCGTGCTGTCCGCTCGGCCGGCCGGAAGGTGGAGTCACACAAGAAGAAATCAACAGAGGGAAGAGGGGGAAATATTTCCTCATTTTTCGACAAATTTTAGGGAATTCCTGGTTACTTTTTTTTTTTGACTGAATAATTACCAGATATGATTAATTTTGTTTCTTGGAATTTATTCCAAATAACATGACGTCACCAAATGATAATTTTTATTATTATTTGTTTCTACCACAGACGTGGCCAGACATTTACAATGCTAACCAGCATATATACATTTTCTTCTGTCCTCCGTGGACAGGGTTAGAGATGTGTTAAACATATAGTTCAAGGCTTTATTGAACAATCACCAAATGATAATGTATATATAATCAACTATGTTGAATTTTTGGAGTAATTAGCACTTTTGAACTAACATCCCTTCCAAAACTCCAGCATACAGAGTTGTTATACACGACAGGGTATATATATATATATATATATATATATATATATATATATATATATATATATATATATATATATATATATATATATATATATATATATATATATATATAAGCCTATATATATATATACATATATATATATATAGGCTTAGCAAAGTACACTGTATTTAATATGGAATTTATCAACAAGATAACCTAAAATATTAACCAAATTAACCAAATACAAATCATCACAGTTTGCACAGACTATCTTGTTTCTGATATATGTAAATGATCTCCCGAAGGGTATAGATTCATTTCTCTCAATGTTTGCGGACGATGCCAAAATTATGAGAAGGATTAAGACAGAAGAGGACTGTTTGAGGCTTCAAGAAGACCTAGACAAACTGCAGGAATGATCGAACAAGTGGTTGTTAGAGTTTAACCCAACCAAATGTAATGTAATGAAGATAGGTGTAGGGAGCAGGCGGCCAGATACAAGGTATCATCTGGGAGAGGAAATTCTTCAGGAGTCAGAGAAGGAAAAAGACTTGGGGGTTGATATCACGCCAGACCTGTCTCCTGCAGCACATATCAAGAGGATAACATCAGCGGCATATGCCAGGCTGGCCAACATACGAACGGCATTCAGAAACTTGTGTAAAGAATCATTCAGAACTTTGTATACCACATATGTCAGGCCAATCCTGGAGTATGCAGCCCCAGCATGGAGTCCATATCTAGTCAAGGATGAGACTAAACTGGAAAAGGTTCAAAGATTTGCCACCAGACTAGTAACCGAGCTGAGAGGTATGAGCTACGAGGAGAGACTACGGGAATTAAACCTCACTTCGCTGGAAGAGAGAAGAGTTAGGGGGGACATGATCACCACATTCAAGATTCTGAAGGGAATCGACAGGGTTGATAAAGACAGTCTATTTAACACAAGGGGAACACGCACAAGGGGACACAGGTGGAAACTGAGTGCCCAAATGAGCCACAGAGATATTAGAAAGAACTTTTTTAGTGTCAGAGTGGTTGACAAATGGAATGCATTAGGGGGTGATGTGGTGGAGGCTGACTCCATACACAGTTTCAAGTGTAGATATGACAGAGCCCGATAGGCTCAGGAATCTGTACACCTGTTGATTGACGGTTGAGAGGCGGGACCAAAGAGCCAGAGCTCGACCCCCGCAAGCACAACTAGGTGAGTACACACACACACACACACACACACACACACACACACACACACACACACACACACACACACACACACACACACACACTCATTAAAAACTTCTGGTAACGACCTGTTGCCAACACCTTCAAAACTTTCTAATCTCGCATTGTTCACTGTCTTTTGTTTTTTTGAATTCCTCCTCCTCTCCTCCTCCTCTTCCTCCATGTCCTCCACCCTTCCTCCTCAGAAGGAAACATAACAGGTGTTCTGGGGGACATAACAGGTGTTCTGGGGTCATAACAGGTGTTCTGGTAACATAACAGGTGTTCTGGGGGACATAACAGGTGTTCTGGGGTCATAACAGGTGTTCTGGTAACATAACAGGTGTTCTGGGGACATAACAGGTGTTCTGGGG
>NC_091208.1:22272988-22277988 GCF_040958095.1 Procambarus clarkii | reverse complement strand
AGAACCTCCTCCTGTCAAACAACCTGAGAACCTCCTCCTGTCAAACACCCTGAGAACCTCCTCCTGTCAAACAACCTGGGAACCTCCTCCTGTCAAACAACCTGAGAACCTCCTCCTGTCAAACACCCTGGGAACCTCCTCCTGTCAAACAACCTGGGAACCTCCTCCTGTCAAACAACCTGAGAACCTCCTCCTGTCAAACACCCTGAGAACCTCCTCCTGTCAAACAACCTGAGAACCTCCTCCTGTCAAACACCCTGAGAACCTCCTCCTGTCAAACAACCTGGGAACCTCCTCCTGTCAAACAACCTGAGAACCTCCTCCTGTCAAACAACCTGAGAACCTCCTCCTGTCAAACACCCTGAGAACCTCCTCCTGTCAAACAACCTGGGAACCTCCTCCTGTCAAACAACCTGAGAACCTCCTCCTGTCAAACAACCTGGGAACCTCCTCCTGTCAAACAACCTGGGAACCTCCTCCTGTCAAACAACCTGAGAACCTCCTCCTGTCAAACAACCTGAGAACCTCCTCCTGTCAAACAACCTGAGAACCTCCTGTCAAACAACCTGGGAACCTCCTCCTGTCAAACAACCTGGGAACCTCCTCCTGTCAAACAACCTGGGAACCTCCTCCTGTCAAACAACCTGGGAACCTCCTCCTGTCAAACAACCTGAGAACCTCCTCCTGTCAACCAACCTGAGAACCTCCTCCTGTCAAACACCCTGAGAACCTCCTCCTGTCAAACAACCTGAGAACCTCCTCCTGTCAAACAACCTGAGAACCTCCTCCTGTCAAACAACCTGAGAACCTCCTCCTGTCAAACAACCTGAGAACCTCCTCCTGTCAAACAACCTGAGAACCTCCTCCTGTCAAACAACCTGGGAACCTCCTCCTGTCAAACAACCTGAGAACCTCCTCCTGTCAAACACCCTGAGAACCTCCTCCTGTCAAACAACCTGAGAACCTCCTCCTGTCAAACAACCTGAGAACCTCCTCCTGTCAAACAACCTGAGAACCTCCTCCTGTCAAACAACCTGAGAACCTCCTCCTGTCAAACAACCTGGGAACCTCCTCCTGTCAAACAACCTGAGAACCTCCTGTCAAACAACCTGAGAACCTCCTCCTGTCAAACAACCTGAGAACCTCCTGTCAAACAACCTGAGAACCTCCTGTCAAACAACCTGAGAACCTCCTCCTGTCAAACAACCTGAGAACCTCCTGTCAAACAACCTGAGAACCTCCTCCTGTCAAACAACCTGAGAACCTCCTGTCAAACAACCTGAGAACCTCCTCCTGTCAAACAACCTGAGAACCTCTTGTCAAACAACCTGAGAACCTCCTGTCAAACAACCTGAGAACCTCCTCCTGTCAAACAACCTGAGAACCTCCTGTCAAACAACCTGAGAACCTCCTGTCAAACAACCTGGGAACCTCCTGTCAAACAACCTGGGAACCTCCTGTCAAACAACCTGGGAACCTCCTGTCAAACAACCTGAGAACCTCCTGTCAAACAACCTGAGAACCTCCTGTTAAACAACCTGGGAACCTCCTGTCAAACAACCTGGGAACCTCCTGTCAAACAACCTGAGAACCTCCTGTCAAACAACCTGGGAACCTCCTGTCAAACAACCTGGGAACCTCCTGTCAAACAACCTGGGAACCTCCTGTCAAACAACCTGAGAACCTCCTCCTGTCAAACAACCTGAGAACCTCCTCCTGTCAAACAACCTGAGAACCTCCTCCTGTCAACCTGAGAACCTCCTCCTGTCAAACAACCTGAGAACCTCCTGTCAAACAACCTGAGAACCTCCTGTCAAACAACCTGAAAACCTCCTGTCAAACAACCCGAGAACCTCCTCCTGTCAAACAACCTGAGAACCTCCTGTCAAACAACCCGAGAACCTCCTCCTGTCAAACAACCTGAGAACCTCCTCCTGTCAAACAACCTGGGAACCTCCTCCTGTCAAACAACCTGAGAACCTCCTCCTGTCAAACAACCTGGGAACCTCCTCCTGTCAAACAACCTGAGAACCTCCTCCTGTCAAACAACCTGAGAACCTCCTCCTGTCAAACAACCTGAGAACCTCCTCCTGTCAAACAACCTGAGAACCTCCTCCTGTCAAACAACCTGAGAACCTCCTCCTGTCAAACAACCTGAGAACCTCCTCCTGTCAAACAACCTGAGAACCTCCTCCTGTCAAACAACCTGAGAACCTCCTCCTGTCAAACAACCTGAGAACCTCCTCCTGTCAAACAACCTGAGAACCTCCTCCTGTCAAACAACCTGAGAACCTCCTGTCAAACAACCTGAGAACCTCCTGTCAAACAACCTGGGAACCTCCTGTCAAACAACCTGAGAACCTCCTGTCAAACAACCTGGGAACCTCCTGTCAAACAACCTGGGAACCTCCTGTCAAACAACCTGGGAACCTCCTGTCAAACAACCTGAGAACCTCCTGTCAAACAACCTGGGAACCTCCTGTCAAACAACCTGGGAACCTCCTGTCAAACAACCTGGGAACCTCCTGTCAAACAACCTGAGAACCTCCTCCTGTCAAACAACCTGAGAACCTCCTCCTGTCAAACAACCTGAGAACCTCCTCCTGTCAACCTGAGAACCTCCTCCTGTCAAACAACCTGAGAACCTCCTGTCAAACAACCTGAGAACCTCCTGTCAAACAACCTGAGAACCTCCTGTCAAACAACCCGAGAACCTCCTCCTGTCAAACAACCTGAGAACCTCCTGTCAAACAACCCGAGAACCTCCTCCTGTCAAACAACCTGAGAACCTCCTCCTGTCAAACAACCTGGGAACCTCCTCCTGTCAAACAACCTGAGAACCTCCTCCTGTCAAACAACCTGGGAACCTCCTCCTGTCAAACAACCTGAGAACCTCCTCCTGTCAAACAACCTGAGAACCTCCTCCTGTCAAACAACCTGAGAACCTCCTCCTGTCAAACAACCTGAGAACCTCCTCCTGTCAAACAACCTGAGAACCTCCTCCTGTCAAACAACCTGAGAACCTCCTCCTGTCAAACAACCTGAGAACCTCCTCCTGTCAAACAACCTGAGAACCTTCTCCTGTCAAACAACCTGAGAACCTCCTCCTGTCAAACAAAAACAAATTCGACAAAGAACTCGACAATGAATTCCAGGAAGTATTTAAATTAGACTCAGAAAAGCGTCAACAAAGCGATAAACGCCCTTATGGTGACTGGACAAACGGTAAAGAGTCCCATGATGACACTGGATGTTTCAAAAGCAGCAAGACCAGGCTATACAACACTATATATATATATATATATATATATATATATATATATATATATATATATATATATATATATATATATATATATATATATATATATATATATGCGAACAAGCCTGAATGGTCCCCAGGACAATATGCAACTGATATATATATATATATATATATATATATATATATATATATATATATATATATATATATATATATATATATATATATATATATATATATATATATATACACTCTAATATATATAATGATATATATAGTATATAACATTATATTAGAGACAGGGGAGCTGCCAGGTATTTAGAAGACGGCAAGTGTGTGATAAGATACTTAAGACAGAAGATACATAGAAAAAAGGCATGTAAAGTACCCAAAGATAAGATAAGATAAGAGACACAATAAGGATTGACAGGGGACAGATCAGGACAGACCAATGTGAAGCTTACCTACAAATAGGCTGTCCAGGAGGCAGTTAATATATACCCCCTCTCCACAAAAAAAAGTATAGGTCTAGAGATAACACTATAGGTCTATTTCTGAACGTGTGGGGACATGATCTAGGCCTAGAAATTACTCCTTGTCTAACAATGAACGTGAATTAGGCCTACAGGTAACATTAGGGTTAAATCTGGATGTGCGGTTAAAGAATTTAATAGCCCTATTGGGCCTATTAGGCTCTGGGATGGAAGGGAACTATTAGTTTAAGCGCCAAGCCGTTGCGACTATATAGCACTGGGGTCAGGATAAGGATTTGGGATGGGACGGGGGGAAAGGAATGGTGCCCAACCACTTGTGGACGGTCGGGGATTGAACGCCGACCTGCATGAAGCGAGACCGTCGCTCTACCGTCCAGCCCAAGTGATTGGGTATTATTAAGTTCTGGAAGCGTTACACACGCACGCACGCACACACACACACACACACACACACACACACACACACACACACACACACACACACACACACACACACACACACACACACAACCATGGACACTCCTCTTACTCCCCCAATTCAATTACCTCCCTCCTACCATCTCCCCCCACCCCATCTCCCCCTATACCTGTCCCCCTTGTATCCACCCCATTCCCAACACCCCGCTTTCACCTCCAAACGACCCCTTCTTCTCGACCTCCAAACTACCACCATCTCCCCCCCCCCCCACCAACCCCTCTTCCTCCCCTCCACCCCCTTCAACCACAACCCCCCTCCCCCTTGCACCTCTTCCCCTCCCGTCTCCCCAACTCATTCTTCTTCTCTCTCTCTCTTCCTCTCCCTTTCTCAATACAATTCCCAGAACCACAATAACAACCTCAACCAGCCATATTTCCCCTGTCAATAACGCCCCGATGCCCTTGAATATAATGGTCTAAGAAAGGATCCCTAATGGGTGTGTATATACCCGGCTAACGGAAGGTACGCGCCAGGATCAATGGCGTTCGTCAGCGGAGAATCCGTCTAGGTAAACAAAGCCTTCGGCGGAGCTGGCCGACTTATGTCTCACAAGAGCTATTCCGGCTCTTCTGTATTTGCTTATTTCCCGCTAGCTACGGGGTGTTTTGTGTCGCCTGTGTCATGGCGGTGTCGTATGACACCTAGAGGGGGGTTATTTGAGTCTGTTTTAAATTTAAATTTGGCCCCGAGGGGTGAGTTTCTTGGGCAGCGCCACTCATCCTGTGAGTGGACACACCGCCATAGTGACAGTATTGGGCAGCGC
>NC_091208.1:22252988-22267988 GCF_040958095.1 Procambarus clarkii | reverse complement strand
GGATCGAACCCAGGACCACAGGATCCCAGTAGCTGAATCTATAACAACAACAACATCCTTTTGGAGAGTGTTGAGCTACGGCAGCTTGTGAGTCTTGCAGGTGTAGGAGCAGGTGTAGGAGCAGGTGTAGGAGCAGGTGTAGGAGCAGGTGTAGGAGCAGGTGTAGCAGTGATCACGCCAGCCAAACACCTGTTTCCTCGTCGACACAACTTAGAACCAAGATGGCGGCTTCCCTCTCACTATATACCCCCCTAAGGTAACTTGTAGGCGGGTTGAGCTCCAGCTCCACGATCCTGCCTCTCAACCATCATACCGACATTCGAAGCTGTGACAGAGACCTCTCTCCTGAACTCCATTTCGTAGCGCAATCTACTTGCTAAATATCTTGACAGTGAAATTATGTTAGTTTAAAGTTAATTCATCGTGGACCCAACACGCTTGTAAGCCTTCAAATGTTAAACACAGCGAGACGCTTTACTCATGAAGAAATCCACAAGGGGCCGTGACGAGGATTCGAACCTGCGTCCGAGAGCATCCTAGACGCTGCCTTAATCGAACCTTTACTCATGTTTAATATCAAATGTTAATTTAAACCTGCCGAGTGAATTAGCTGAAACTGGTTTTTGTCCGCGCTCCATATTTAGACCAGAACACACATCCTAACTGTCCGACACTTGTGTCTGCTGGTCATATCTTTAGGGGGGAGGCGCCCCCGTGACCCCCAGGGGGTCGGGGCGCCCCCGTGACCCCCAGGGGGGGTGGGGACGCCCCCATGACCCCCAGAGAAGGGGAAGGGGGACATTAGGTTGGTGTATCTCTTCTTCAAGGCTATCAGGTTCGGTGCGTGTACTCGCCTATGGGTGCTAGGACGGCGATCTTCAGCTCCTGGGCCCCCATCTTTGTGTCGAGGGTTGATTGTTGTGTAAGGGGCGCCTGGCTTGCTTGATTCTTATCTTGTCATGGTTTTAAACTATGTATTAAGTCTCAAACTGTAACTACGTCCCTTTTTAAGGTGTCTGAAGTTGTTCAGTGTGTGTGTGTGTACTCACCTAGTTGTACTCACCTAGTTGTGTCTGCAGGATCGAGCATTGACTCTTGGATCCCGCCTTTCGAGCATCGGTTGTTTACAGCAATGACTCCTGTCCCATTTCCCTATCATACCTGGTTTTAAAATTATGAATAGTATTTGCTTCCACAACCTGTTCCTGAAGTGCATTCCATTTCCCCACTACTCTCACGCTAAAAGAAAACTTCCTAACATCTCTGTGACTCATCTGAGTTTCAAGCTTCCATCCATGTCCTCTCGTTCTGTGTGTGTGTGTGTGTGTGTGTGTGTGTGTGTGTGTGTGTGTGTGTGTGTGTGTGTGTGTGTGTGTGTGTGTGTGTGTAAGTCTAATTACCTAAGTGTAGTTACAGGATATGAGAGCTACGCTCGTGGTGTCCCGTCTTCCCAGCACTCTTTTTAGTGTGTGTATGCGCGCGTGTGTACGTGTGTGTGTGCGTGTGTGTGTGTGTGACCTACAATTTGGATGACCCACATGTCTTTCAGGACTAAATACCATCGCTCCAGGGAAAGCCACAAGGCATTCTCGCTTCTCCAGTATTGCAACAATCGCTTCCTTTCCTGTACACTTCCTTCTGCTATCGTTCCATATCGCAAGAGTCGCATCGTGAATAGTGCCACGATATTCTACGTTCATCATCCTGCTCTCAAATATGGCTGAATGATGAGGCCTGGTCGGGAGACCGGGCCGCGGAGCTGTTGATCCCTCGGAAGGTACACACGACAGAGCAACACTGTTGCAACGCAAGACAGGAGTGATATCAAAGCGATAGCGATAACTACATGTGATATCCAGTTCAGTAATACGGCTTGTTCTGGAGGTTCCAGACACAGCCTTCACTTTCCAGGTCAAAGAGTCACTTATACACGCTATGGTGAGACACACTTTTCTCAAGCTAAGTGTTCCAGACACACTTTTCCCAGCTAAGTGTTCCAGACACACTTTTCCCAGCTAAGTGTTCCAGACACACTTTTCCCAGCTAAGTGTTCCAGACACACTTTTCCCAGCTAAGTGTTCCAGACACACTTTTCCCAGCTAAGTGTTCCAGACACACTTTTCCCAGCTAAGTGTTCCAGACACACTTTTCCCAGCTAAGTGTTCCAGACACACTTTTCCCAGCTAAGTGTTCCAGACACACTTTTCACAGCTAAGTGTTCTAGCGACACTTTTCCCAGCTAAGTGTTCCAGCGACACTTTTCCCAGCTAAGTGTTCCAGACACACTTTACCCAAGCTAAGTGTTCCAGCGACACTTTACCCAAGCTAAGTGTTCCAGTGACCAAACAGACCTGATAGGCCTAGACAGGGAGGAACACTGAAACGAATCAGAGGAAAAAATCCTTATAATTGAACCCAGGTTCGATTCCCCCCTGCAGGGCGAGACGTTCGGGCTCATTTTCCTTTCCCCTGATGCTCCCATTCACCCACCGGTAAATATGTACCGGGGAGTTATACAACAGTTGTGTGGGTTGTAGATTGGGGGAAGGTTGTAGTATTAGGGGATTACGGTATATAGATAAGTTTATCGGGGTTTTCTGCGCGACAGTTCAAAACGAAGAGACAGACAGACAGACAGAGAGACAGAGAGACAGACAGACAGGGACACAGGAGGAAGCGATCACTATCGACACTCTTCAGCAGGTGTGTAAGTGGAGGCAGGTGTGGCCGCCTAATGAAGCAAGAAATAATTATACCTGGTCGTGCCTTTGGAGTTCCTGTCTCTCTAGGCCCCGTCTCTCGAGGCCCTGTCTCTCTCGAGGCCCTGTCTCTCTAGGGGGAGAAGAAACAGAACACACACCAGATAAGGCAAAACCACCTCACCCACACATCTGAGATATAATCAGCTCACATCCAACATGAACCAGAAACAACCTTATAGCGTTGCGGCACTATGGCACTAGCACCCCCCTTGATGTGACGAGTGCCACTCCTGCCCTCTGGGTCAGTGCCTGACACTGCAAGATTATGAACACCCCCCCCTACCCCACACTCACCCATCCACACCTGCTCCAGGGCTTGTTTACTCATGGTGAGACAGAAACCTAGGGTACTTATAGGAGCCTGTGAGTGAGATTATGTGACTCACAACACGGCCCCCAGCAACACAACACGGCCCCCAGCAACACAACACCACCCCCAGCAACACAACACCGCCCCCAGCAACACAACACCGCCCCCAGCAACACAACACGGCCCCCAGCAACACAACACCGCCCCCAGCAACACAACACCGCCCCCAGCAACACAACACGGCCCCCAGCAACACAACACGGCCCCCAGCAACACAACACCGCCCCCAGCAACACAACACGGCCCCCAGCAACACAACACCGCCCCCAGCAACACAACACCGCCCCCAGCAACACAACACCGCCCCCAGCAACACAACACCGCCCCCAGCAACACAACACCGCCCCCAGCAACACAACACCGCCCCCAGCAACACAACACCGCCCCCAGCAACACAACACCGCCCCCAGCAACACCTAGCGCGCCATATATTACTTACACAAAACACTTCAGCCAACGAATAATGTAATTTCTCGTTCATTTCTCGCTTGACTCGCACGTGTTGAAATAAACGTGAGGGCATAGTGAGGGCATAGTGAGGGCATAGTGAGGGGACAGTGAGGGCATAGTGAGGGCATAGTGAGTGGCACAGTGATGGGCACAGTAGTGACGGTATGGACGGAGTGAGTGACAGGGAACTCACCCTTCCACTAGTGTACCGTAGCGATAATTGAAGTAAACAACTCAACCATGTTGTTAAGTCACTGAGTCAACACCTCACGCTGTGAGGGGAGAAGCAGAGAGACAGAGAGGGGACAGGGAGATGAGACAGACGGAAAGAGCACCCGGATATGAGACAGGAGAGACGAAAAAGAGACAGGAAACTCCAACAGAGACACACGCACTTAAACAAAACCTACTTTACACTACACAGCAAAAAAACAATTTATTTTGCAATATCCCCCCCCCCCTAATTCAGTAGCCCCAGGTGTATAAGTCCTGTGTATGGTGAATAACCTCTTGCATGATGTGATGAATAATATCTTCAAGATAAATCTGTTTCTTGCAATACATAAATTAATTTGTTACGCGGAACTGTATCAGAAGCCTTCTGGTGGTCGTGGAACATGCAGTCAACCCGACCTATCAATAAGCTGGTGTACGGGACAAGGGTTTCTCTTCTCTAAATACAGTCACGGTATGTTTACACTTTCCAATTGTATTTATGTACACAATCGTGTGTACACAACTGTACTTGTTCCCCATGTGTGCGTGTATGTACCCAATGTGCTCTTGTGTATATGTAGTCACCTGTTTGTGGCTGCAGGATCGACCATTAGAGAGAGAGAGAGAGAGAGAGAGAGAGAGAGAGAGAGAGAGAGAGAGAGGGAGAGAGAGACAGAGAGAGAGACAGAGAGAGAGACAGAGAGAGAGAGAGAGAGAGAGAGAGAGAGAGAGAGAGAGAGAGAGAGAGTGAGAGAGAGTGAGAGAGAGAGAGAGAGAGAGAGAGAGAGAGAGAGAGAGAGAGAGAGAGAGAGAGAGAGAGAGAGAGAGACAGAGAGAGAGAGAGAGAGAGAGAGAGAGAGAGAGAGAGAGAGAGAGAGAGAGAGACAGAGAGAGAGAGAGAGAGAGAGAGAGAGAGAGAGAGAGAGACGCTTACAAAAATAAACAAACCAGTCCCTGTCTCTCTCTCTCTCTCTCTCTCTCTCTCTCTCTCTCTCTCTCTCTCTCTCTCTCTCTCTCTCTCTCTCTCTCTCTCTCTCTCTCTCTCTCTCTCTCTCTGGTGTTCCCAATCTTCAGTTGGCTGGGCCAGTTTTCACCTGGGAGGGAAAAGTTGTTTATATCGGGGATGAGTTTCTCTGCTAAGGGAGGGGCAGAGTGTGTGTGTGTGTGTGTGTGTGTGAGTGTAAGTGTGTGTGTGTGTGTGTGTGCGTGTGTGTGTGTGTGTGTGTGTGTGTGTGTGTGTGTGTGTGTGTGTGTGTGTGTGTGTGTGTGTGTGTGTGTGTGTGTGTGTGTGTGTGTGTGTGCGTGTGTGTGTGTGTGTGCGTGCGTGTGAAGACTACTCTGACTGGCTACCATTCTACGACGTCACCAGAGTGGCCATCAAGACAAATGGTGATTGGCTGGAGTGTCTTGACGTCATCAACACAGTGATGACTGATTGGCTTGCCGCCATTACGTAAGACAATGACGCCCCGGAACTTCAGGTAGAAACCGGCGGCACTCATCTGGAAGAGAACTTTCAAAAATTCTTACGGGAAGACTGACTTTTGACGCGGATATATATATATGATACATATATATACAGCACGCTGGACTTGTGATCCTGTGGTCCTGGGTTCGATCCCAGGCGCCGGCGAGAAACAATGGGCAAAGTTTCTTTCACCCTATGCCCCTGTTACCTAGCAGTAAAATAGGTACCTGGGTGTTAGTCAGCTGTCACGGGCTGCTTCCTCGGGGTGGAGACCTGGTCGAGGACCGGGCCGCGGGGACACTAAAAGCCCCGAAATCATCTCAAGATAACCTCAAGATGATAAAATGTCTGGAGAGCTGTCTGCTGGGATAGCATGCTGGGATGGGATGCAGGGATGCTGGCTGACAGATGAGATAACCCAAACAGCTGTTGGTATCACCTGGTATTCAGAGTTAAGAGAAGCATCAGGAGAAAGATGGCACGATTGCTCGCGTGTGTGTATGGTGGAGAGTGTTTCCAGGCGACTCCACACACACACACACACGCAGCAGAAGCGGTTGGGCAAGAGTAGAGACACTAGCGATGGAGACTGTGTAAAGCAGAAGAAGCAGAAAGTGGAACAAGACTGAGAGGAAGTTGCGTGAAGCAATGAGACAACACCGATCACATCATGACGCAAGAAATGTTGAAACACGCAGCAACAAACACACAGGAATACAGCAACAAACACACAGAAATACAGCAACAAACACACAGGAATACAGCAACAAACACACAGAAATACAGCAACAAACACACAGAAATACAGCAACAAACACACAGGAATACAGCAACAAACACACAGAAATACAGCAACAAACACACAGGAATACAGCAACAAACACACAGGAATACAGCAACAAACACACAGGAATACAGCAACAAACACAGAAATACAGCAACAAACACACAGGAATACAGCAACAAACACACAGAAATACAGCAACAAACACACAGAAATACAGCAACAAACACACAGAAATACAGCAACAAACACACAGGAATACAGCAACAAACACACAGGAATACAGCAACAAACACGCAGGAATACAGCAACAAACACGCAGGAATACAGCAACAAACACACAGAAATACAGCAACAAACACACAGAAATACAGCAACAAACACACAGAAATACAGCAACAAACAGGAATACAGCAACAAACACACAGGAATACAGCAACAAACACACAGAAATACAGCAACAAACAGGAATACAGCAACAAACACACATGAATACAGCAACAAACAGGAATACAGCAACAAACAAACAGGAATACAGCAACAAACAGGAATACAGCAACAAACAAACAGGAATACAGCAACAAACAGGAATACAGCAACAAACAGGAATACAGCAACAAACAAACAGGAATACAGCAACAAACAGGAATACAGCAACAAACAGGAATACAGCAACAAACACACATGAATACAGCAACAAACAGGAATACAGCAACAAACAGGAATACAACAACAAACACACAGGAATACAGCAACAAACACACAGAAATACAGCAACAAACAGGAATACAGCAACAAACAGAAATACAGCAACAAACAGGAATACAGCAACAAACACACAGAAATACAGCAACAAACAGGAATACAGCAACAAACAGGAATACAGCAACAAACACACAGAAATACAGCAACAAACAGGAATACAGCAACAAACAGGAATACAGCAACAAACACACAGAAATACAGCAACAAACAGGAATACAGCAACAAACAGAAATACAGCAACAAACAGGAATACAGCAACAAACACACAGAAATACAGCAACAAACAGGAATACAGCAACAAACAGGAATACAGCAACAAACAAACAGGAATACAGCAACAAACACACAGAAATACAGCAACAAACAGGAATACAGCAACAAACACACAGAAATACAGCAACAAACAGGAATACAGCAACAAACACACAGAAATACAGCAACAAACAGGAATACAGCAACAAACACACAGAAATACAGCAACAAACAGGAATACAGCAACAAACAAACAGGAATACAGCAACAAACACACAGGAATACAGCAACAAACACACAGAAATACAGCAACAAACACACAGGAATACAGCAACAAACAGGAATACAGCAACAAACACACAGAAATACAGCAACAAACAGGAATACAGCAACAAACACACAGAAATACAGCAACAAACAGGAATACAGCAACAAACAAACAGGAATACAGCAACAAACAAACAGGAATACAGCAACAAACACACAGAAATACAGCAACAAACAGGAATACAGCAACAAACAAACAGGAATACAGCAACAAAAACAGAACCAATGATGAAACAACAGAGACAGGTGTATAGACTGCAACAGAAACAACGGGAGTTCAACAGGTCAAGATGATTACGTCACAAAGGTCACGACTTAACAACCCCAGGAAGACCTTAAGTGTATACATAATACATCAAAATACATACGTACAGTCATACAGGAAAATAGACAGCGTTAACAGCCAAACCATCCAGGTGGTGATGAGGGACAGTCAGATCATCAGGGTGAAGGACATGATGAGCACATTCATATGCTCTTTAAATATGCATGCCAGCGCTGCATATTCAAGAGCGGGTCTCACAGTGGTTGTAAACAGCACGGAAAAACAGGCTCCTTAATCCAAAAATTACTGAAAGCCACGCGGGCGCTGGCAAGTTTGACAGCCGCTGCTGACATAAGCAGTAAAATAGGTACCTGGGTGTTAGTCAGCTGTCACGGGCTGCTTCCTGGGGGTGGAGGCCTGGTCGAGGACCGGGCCGCGGGGACACTAAAGCCCCAAAATCATCTCAAGATAACCTCAAGATATTATGCTGTCCACGGGGGCTTCTGGCCTCAGATTATGTCTGCTTGTGGGTCTGTCTCTGATGTATCTATGTTTGAGCTTAATTTGGTACCCTTGTACGGATCTTTTCCCACTGTTGTTTTTGGTGGAGGTGTGTGGGAGTGGTGGGGGGTGTGGGAGTGTTGGGGTGTGTGTGGGGGTGAAGGGGGGAGGCTGGGGGTGGGGATTGGGGGGTTTAGAAGAAGCCCAAGACATGAGAGACAATACCAGCGCTTGAAGATAGCCGCCGAGCTGCTAATCTGAGGATAACACTGATACTTACCACATGAAAAGAGGTGTGTCAAATGGCCGACGGCCGTGAAACGCGCGTGCACACACACACACACACACACACACACACACACACACACACACACACACACACACACACACACACACACACACACACACACACACACACACACACACACATGAAAAACAGCGACAGTCAACACAATGGCGTCTCCTTATCGTGGAAAAAGGAACCTTGCCAGCCGGCTTATCAAAGTAACCTCCCCTCCCTTCCGCCATAATGCCGGCGACTATGGCACCTCACATGCCTACTGTTGCCTCCTGAGAGTATGACTAGACCCCCACCTCACCCCACCCCCACACCTCCCCCCCACACCCCAGCCCCACCTCACCCAACCTCACACCAGGACTTGTGCACTAACCTCCACCCGCAGGCCAGCAAAAGTCCTCCAATGATTCGTCAAAACTGTCAGTTTTTTGGCCTTTTTTTTTACCTTTGGACGTGCTTGAGGGCCTTTCTATAACTGTATCTAGAGTGGCTTCTTCGTCCGCTAGTTCGTGGTAGTAAGGGTCCTCGGGCTTCAGCTCCTGGGCCCACATATTAGGGTGGTTTCCCATATACCCTAATACTACAGTATGGGAGGGGGGGGGGGTGTCTTCGTATGGGAAGGTAGGGGGGCAGGAATGAAAGGGAGGGGAAGATGAGGGTGGGAAAGGCAACAGGGTGGAGAAAGGTAAGGGGAAGCGAGGGAGGGGAGGAGGTATATAGAGACGTGGGAAAGGCAACAGGGGGAGAAAGGTAAGGGGAAGCGAGGGAGGGGAGGAGGTATATAGAGACGTGGGAAAGGCAACAGGGTGGAGAAAGGTAAGGGGAAGCGAGGGAGGGGAAAGAGGTATATAGAGACCGTAGGTATAATAAATCAGGATATGTATATATGGAAAGGAAGAAAAATGAGATGAAAGAGGACTAAGAAAGGAATGGTGGAGAAACGGGAAGAAAGAGAGTGTGATAAAGATTAGACAAGAGAGAGCAAGAGTTTCATATCTATCAGGACAAATAACAAGATAATTGTGTTATTAGAACACAGTAAATTATATAGTACAAGGCGAGACTTAACAGGATCTCCTGTGTGGATCTGTGTCTCCCAAGACTCTCTCCCCCACTTACACCCCTCCCCCCACCTCCCCAACACCCCCCCCCCCACACCTCCCCCACACCTACCACACGTGCAGGCTTGGACACTCTAGGACTGTCAATAGACAATGTGACGGTGGTGCCCCAGAAGGGACTAATATACATGATAGTGAAGGTACAGGAGTCGGCCTGCCAGCAACGCTAACACTGCCCAACCACTCTCTCGCAGTCTGGGAGAAGGAGGATGAGGATCAGGCTCCTATATCCTGTCCTCATACTCCAGCGCCTATCCTCATATTCCTTCCATGGGTGATATAGTTATATATGGTTCGCGCTATCTCTCATTTTATAATCGACAAGGGCAATGTGGCGAGAAAGGGGGGAGTATGAATGAGTGGGGGGAGATATTAGGGGGGGTTGGGGGGTGATTAAGAGTTCAGTGGGTCAAGCATGGTACTGGTGGCGATAGGGGGGGAGGGTGGTACTGTTAGTAAAGGTACCCCTAGTGAGAGTACCACAGGTTAGTACCATTAATGCTAGAGGTACGCTGAGGGTCTGTGCTCCGTCTTTTAACATGCACGGGGATACTGTATCTGGCCCAGTAGCTTCAGTAACATCTATGCTAGTTGTATTCTCACTTCCTCCGCTCTTACCTCAATATTTAGTAGTTTCTCTTCATGGGGCTGCTTCCTCATCTGGCTCTGGGAGATGTTCACGCTCAGTAGTGAACATTCCATGGACGCTGGCATTGACTTCCTCACATATTTCTATGTGAGAGAGTGTATTCACCTAGTTGTGCTTGCGGGGGTTGAGCTCTGGCTCTTTGGTTCCGGCTCTCAACCGTCAATCAACAGGTGTACAGGTTCCTGAGCCTATTGGGCTCTATCATATCTACACTTGAAACTGTGTATGGAGTCAGCCTCCACCACATCACTTCCTAATGCATTCCATTTGTCAACGACTCTGACACTAAAAAAGTTCTTTCTAATATCTCTGTGGCTCATTTGGGCGCTCAGTTTCCACCTGTGTCCCCTTGTGCGTGTTCCCCTTGTGTTAAATAGCCTGTCTTTATCTACCCTATCAATTCCCTTGAGAATCTTGAATGTAGTGATCATGTCCCCCCTAACTCCGATCATGTGTGTGGGCGTGCGCATGCGCGTGCCGGCGCAGTGGTCACTGACACCAACACCACAATCATCCAGACCAACAATTACACAATCACCAACATTACGGAAGTGAAATTGTTAAGACTTTCATCATTACGTCATGAAAATCAGCTGAATCAGCAGCGGTTGGGGGGTTTTACCCGCCTGGTGCCTGTGTGTGTGTTCTAGTGGTCTCCTGTATTAGTCTACAACCAAGATGGTTTACTGAATACTTCACTTTATGTCTAAGTTGTTCTGGTTTACTGAATACTTCACTTTATGTCTAAGTTGTTCTGGTTTACTGAATACTTCACTTTATGTCTAAGTTGTTCTGGTTTACTGAATACTTTACTTTATGTCTAAGTTGTTCTGGTTTACTGAATACTTCACTTTATGTCTAAGTTGTTCTGGTTTACTGAATACTTTACTTTATGTCTAAGTTGTTCAGGTTTACTGAATACTTCACTTTATGTCTAAATTGTTCTGGTTTACTGAATACTTTACTTTATGTCTAAGTTGTTCTGGTTTACTGAATATTTTACTTTATGTCTAAGTTGTTCTGGTTTACTGAATACTTCACTCTATGTCTAAGTTGTACTCTGACAGCCCGCTCTACCTCTCCTTGTACTCTATATAGCTATAGAGCGATGTTCTATAGCTCTTCCGGTGTTAATTTCACCGGGATAAAGAAATAGAGGGGGACATGATCCAGGCATACATAGTACTCAGGGGAATTGATGAAATGAACTGAAATGTTGGACGCGAATTTAATTAATGTGGTTTTATAGGCCTACATTTTTGTATTCCTCCCTCACCCTACCATTCCTCACTCACCCTACCACTCCTCCCTCACCCTACCATTCCCTCACTCACCCTACCACTCCTCCCTCACCCTACCATTCCTCACTCACCCTACCACTCCTCCCTCACCCTACCATTCCCTCACTCACCCTACCATTCCTCACTCACCCTACCATTCCTCCCTCACACTACCATTCCTCCCTCACCCTACCATTCCTCCCTCACCCTACCATTCCTCCCTCACCCTACCATTCCTCCCTCACCCTACCATTCCTCCCTCACCCTACCATTCCCCCCTCACCCTACCATTCCTCCCTCACCCTACCATTCCTCACTCACCCTACCATTCCTCACTCACCCTACCATTCCTCCCTCACCCTACCACTCCTCCCTCACCCTACCACTCCTCCCTCACCCTACCCTGGAACGCTGCCACAAACGCCATTAGCGAGGTAACCCGCTTAACCCCTCCTCCCCCCCCCCTCACCCTCTCTCACACTAACCAAGTTAATTACCTCTCAACACCACATCAATTTCTCCTCTGAGGCAGCACTCACTCACTCACTCACACACTCACACACTCACTTACACACTCACACACTCGCTTACACACTCACACACTCACTTATACACTTACACACTCACTTATACACTTACACACTCACACACTCACTCACTCACTCACTTACACACTCACTTACACACTCACTCACACATCATTCAAAGATCTAATCAGGAAGGCATTTCGATCGCTGTATATCACCTACATGAGACCAGTCCTATGAGTATGCAGCCCCATCATGGACCTCCCCCCCCCCCTGCCTAAAGAAATCCACCAGGAAACTAGAACAAGTTCAGAAGTTTGCGACGAGGCTCGTCCCAGAATTGCGAGGGATGGGATATGAAGAGCGACTGAAAGAACTGAACCTGGTGACTCTAGAAAAAAAATGAATGTGAAACATGATTGCGACGTATAAAATATTTACAGTGGAGTGGAAAATTCAGATGAGTTACAGAGATGTTAGGAAGTTTTATTTTAGTGTGAAGGGAAGGGAACTGTCAGGAGAAAGCGCCAAACCATTACGACTATATAGCACTGGGAAGGGGTCAGGATAAGGATTTGGGATGGGACGGGGAGAAGGAATGGTGCCCAACCACTTGTGGACGGTCGGGGATTGAACGCCGACCTGCATGAAGCGAGACCGTCGCTCTACCGTCCAGCCCAAGTGATTGGGTGTATTTTAGTGTGAGTGTAGTGGGAAAATGGAATGAATTAAAGGAGCAGGTTCTTGAAGGAAACTCTATTCATAATTTCACAAGTAGATATGACAAGGAGATAGAACAGGATGCATTGCTTTATACAACCGACGGCTAGAAAGTCGGGAGCCAGGAGCTAATGCTCAATCCTGCAGGCACAAATAGGTAAGTACACACACACTCATTCATTCACTCTCATACAACCTCACTGACACACTCACACACTCACTCACACAGAGTGCGAGTGTGAGACAATAGAAAGCATTTTTTCAGTGTCAGAGTAGTTAACAGGTGGAATGCACTAGGCAGTGTTGTGGTGGAGGCTGACTCCATACACAGTTTAAAATGTAGATATGACAGAGCCCAATATACTCAAAAACCTGTACACCTGTTGGCTGACAATTGAGAGGCGGGACCAAAGAGCCAGACCTCAACCCCCACAAGCACAACTACATGAGTACACACACACACACTTCCTTACACACACCAACTCTCTAATATTTCCGCCACACGATTGTAACAAGCATAGTGAGTGACAAGTGAGTGCCCGTGAGTTACCGCGTCCTCTGATGCGCCTCGGGCCAGATTCACGAAGCAGTTACGCAGGTACTTACGAACGTGTACATCTCTCCTCAAACTTTGACGGCTTTGGTTACATTTATTAAACAGTTTACAAGGGTGAAAACTTGCCAATCAACTGTTGTTATTGTTATAAACAGCCTCCTGGTGCTTCGGAGCTCATTAACTGTTTAATAATTGTAAACAAAGCCGCCAAAGATTGAGAAAAGATGTACTGGTTCCTAAGTGCTTGCGTAACTGGTTAGTGAATCTGGCCCCTCGACCGTTATTCTTGGTGGCCTTTGTACCTGACTCTCTCTACATCCTACTGAAACACCAACCCGTTCTCGCAATTTCATATAGTCAATATTGACTTATTAAATACGTGAATATATGACATACTAAACATACTAGTTTACCTTGAAAAGCTTCATAGAAAACACCGACCTTACCTAACCTTCTTAGTATGTTAAGCTAAGCATCTTATTGCTTCGTAATTACAATTATTACTTAACCTATTATAGGTGTAGGTTAATAAGTGTAATTACGAAGCACTAAGATGCTTATCTTAATATACTAAGAAGGTTAGGTAAGGTCGGTGTTTTCTATGAAGCTTTTCAAGGTAAACTAGTATGTTTAGTATGTCACATATGCACGTATTTAATAAGTCAATATTGACTATATGAAATTGCGAGAACGGGTTGGAAGCACACAAGGCAATTAACTCACTCCTCTTCCAATGGCCCTTGTATTAAGGCCTATACCAAGATCCTCTCAACTTCTATGGCCTATGTTACCTACTCTCACCTTCCCCGATATGAAATCAAGAATTCTTGTGCAACTGCCAGGTACATATTTATATTCCTGGGTGAATAGGGGCATCAGAGGGGGAATAAAAACGTGCCTAATCGTTTCTGTCGCAGCCAGGGAGTAAATTCGGGTCCTGTGGAGCGAGTGGAGGCTCCAGGAGCAGTGAAGATTGAGAAAGGAGTGAGTGAAGTAGTGACCCATCGCCTAAGATATGACTCCTTGCCTAGGCGTCGGCCGAGCGGACAGCACGCTGGACTTGTGATCCTGTGGTCCTGGGTTCGATCCCAGGCACCGGCGAGAAACAATGGGCAGAGTTTCTTTCACCCTATGCCCCTGTTACCTAGCAGCAAAATAGGTACCTGGGTGTTAGTCAGCTGTCACGGGCTGCTTCCTGGGGGTGGAGGCCTGGTCGAGGACCGGGCCGCAGGGACACTAAAAAGCCCCGAAATCATCTCAAGATAGCCTCTCAAGATAGGCACAGCATTATATGTGAGAGTAAAGGGGCTTGAAGGTTATCTTGAGGTTATCTTGAGATGATTTCGGGGCTTTTTTTTTTTAGTGTCCCCGCGGCCCGGTCCTCGACCAGGCCTCCACCCCCAGGAAGCAGCCCGTGACAGCTGACTAACACCCAGGTACCTAGATAGATAGGTTGATAAACTTGGGGTGTGGAGGAGTGAGGAGGAGAGAGAGCAATAATGTGAGGTATAGTGAGAGAGGCGCCGCGACAAAGGATGGTGACCTCCTCACTGACAGTGTTCTCACAGTCGTGTCACTATCTCACTGTTACCACAACAACAACTCCCTCTCATTGTTACCAGGCACACGGCACCCTGGCTCCCCTGTGGCACCTGCACCTCCAATTAGTGCAACTCTGGCCTCTGTACG